>NC_045426.1:14287506-14567506 GCF_902635505.1 Sarcophilus harrisii | reverse complement strand
AACACAAAAGTTTTACAAGGATGAATGTTGAAAACTATCCCTGCCTATATTTTTAAAAGAAAAAGAGAGTGATAGAGAGAGACAGAGAGAATGAGAGAGACAAAGACAGAGAGAGAGAGACAGAGACAAAGAGAGAGAGAAGCAGAGAGAGAGAGGCAGAGAGGGAGAGAGAGAGAGAGAGAGAGAGAGGAGCTCCTGGGCCAAAACTCTCCACAGCAGGATTTGAAGAAGACAAGCCGGGAAGGGTGGTCTGCTTTAGGATGATATTCTAAACCACATACAAATGACAAGACCGACAGAACCCAGCCCTTCTCCTTTCCTCCGGGGCTGCCCCGATTTCAGGAGCGCCAAAGATTATAGGCTTCGATGGCAGCAGCGACCAAAATGAGCAGCTGGAGGAGATTGGGGGCTTGTGGGCAGCACGCTGAGGCTGGGGAGCAAGGTAGGTGGTCGGACTCCCAGCACATCCCCCACTTGCCAATTGGTCGCGGTGACTTCCTCACCTCCGCTCTCCACAAAGCAGATGAGGAAATTGCAGCCCAGATGTGGCCCAGGGCGGCCCATCAACCCATCGCTGGGCGGCACCGAGGAGTCACTCACTTGTCAAAAGGCAGCAGCGGGAAGCTGGAAACCCACAGGAACCAACCAGAGTAGGAAAGTGCTCCTCCTCACACTATGGAGGCCATTTCATCCCTTGGCAGGCCCAGGGAGCCCTCGGGAGGTGGGGGAGCGAATCCATGGCCCAGGAAACTCGAACATTGGCTCCCGGGCCAAAAAATCAGAACCTTGGAGAAATTCTCAGAAAGGAAAGTGCCTCCACTCATCTCAACCAGTGCCTGAGCAGCAAGCAGGGGCCGGGGCCCAGGAGGTTATGGGAAATGCCCACACTGCCCAGCGGCAGGGCCGGAGTAGATGCTGGAATGCAGGACCCCACACTGTGGCCACAGGGAAATCTTCCTCTGACTCCTCCGTGGTTCAAGGAGAAGCAATTTTGCCCTCTGGGTGCGAGTCCTTGATGACTGGAGATCTGGGATCTGCCATTTTCCAGATAGCCACCTCTGCCTTAAATGAGGCGGGAGGGAGGGAGGGAGTGTTTAAAGCAGCCTTTGCTGAAAAAGAGGGGCTCCTGAAGGGGGAGGGAGAAGGGAGGCTGCTGCAAATGAAGGTGCGCAAAACCAGGAGGCGCACACTAAGGTTTTTAAAAACAAAAATGGAAATCATAAACGCGTCCTTTTAACAACTGTTTCCTAATAATTTTTAAAATGAATAGTTTCTGATAAATGATTGCGTGTGCCTCCATAATTAAAATCAATCATTTTACATCCATTTTTATCATAATAAATTTTTAATAACTTGGCACCTGATCAGGCCAGATGAAAAGTGTTTCTTTCCCTTATCTCCGGGTCTCTTTCCATCCTTCCTGCTGAGTGAGGAAGGAGTCAGCACCAGGCTGGGCGGAGAAGCCCAGTGGAGCCCTCACGCCTCCTCCTGCTGCCTCCTACTCTTCCCTCCTTCCTTCCTCTCTGCTCACTTTGGAACCAAGAACCTTGTTTGGATCGCTTTCAAGGCTGGCTTAATTGGGACCAGGGAGGTCACTGAATTGCAGCTTATTTACAGGAACACTTGTAGATCTTCTAGCTTTCTGTCACTTCTAAGAAACCGGCCTCTCAATTGACAGAATTTATTTATTTTATATTAATTACATTTCTATAATATTCATTATATTTAATTTAATTTATAGAAGACTTTGACCTATGTGCCCATTTGTTCTCAACTCTGACCATGCACAGGGGCCTGGTGTCCATGGGAGCGGCTCAGCTACCTCCCTACCTCAGTTTCCCCATGAAGGCCACGATTCCTCCCCCTTGTCGTAGACCCCATTACCCTGCCTCTCACTGCTTTCAGAACAAGAGATAACAAGGGGTATTCAGAGCTAAGTGTAGTCCCCCTGCTCTGGTAGTGCAGCTCCAACCCAGAAGCACCTAGGCTAGACTTCCAGCCTCCAGAGCAGCTTTCACTGTCAGAACCCCACTGCAGCTGGGCCCTGGCACCCTAACCCCAGCCCCCGGCCTCAAGACCAGCTTTCACTGCAGAACTACACGACCGGCTCCACCTGGGATTTTCCTAAACCTCTCAGGAAAATGAAGAAGTTAGTAGAGTCCGGATTGCTCATGGGAGGACAGGATTGGCTCATTAGCCCATGACAAAGACCTGAAGGCGGGGGGTTGCAAAAAGGAGAAGGTATGAGAAGGTCCTCAGAGCAGGGAATTCTGCACCGAGGGAACCCCAGAGGGGGAAGGGGAAGAAGGAAGAAGGAAGATGGCCATGCACTCCCACAATCCTGCGACCGAGGGTCGGTCACTCACCCAGCAATGGACGTGTCAACTTCATGCACCAGGGGCACAGTCAGAACGAGGCTGTTGTCATGGAGGGAGTCGGAGCGTTCTATGTTGCCACTAGTTGGGAGAAAGGGAAAATAATCATGTCATCACATCTTTCTGCAAGCTCCAAAGCAGCTGCTGCACAAAAAGCTGGGTCCTGGAGCCCCAGCACAGAGCTGGAATCAGGAACCGCTCCCCCGGGGAAGCACCGGAAACTTTGCCCAGAACATAAAGCATGAACAGTGCCCTGAGCTTCAGGATGGGGGGGGGAGGAGAGAGGGGGGAAGATGCCCCCCAGGAAACTGCTGGGAAGCTTTGCATTTTAAGGCAACAAGCATTTATTAAGCACTTTGCATATGGCGGGCACTGGGCCACAGACACTTCCCTAAAGGAGTTCACGTTGTAATGGGGAGAATGATACCATGCAAATAACTATATACATGCAAGACATAGATAGAGTAACCAAGAGGTAATCTCAAAGGAAAGCACTAACTGGAGCCTAAGTTTGGAGGATGCGAGGGAGAAAGACCAAGAAAGAACTGTCTCTTGCCGCTTGAGCACTCTAAAATCAGGGCCCCAGACAAAGCCCCAGTTGCTCCACCCTAGTTAGGGCTCTGGTCAGCTGCTATGTGCTGGATCTCCAATTAAAGCATCTCATAGAGACTGGCAAGTCAAGAGAGCAGAGGCAGACACCCAGAAGAAGAGACACATGGATTTTCTTTTACAAATGTATATGTGACTTGGCCAATATGGACAGACCCAGACAGAAGAAGGTTCTTCTCAAAATACAGCTCTCGGGGTGGGAAAATAGAGCTTCAGGAGGAGTTCTTGAATCTGTGATCACTGATTAAGCCCTTCCAATTAATAAGGGCTGAGCATCCAGAGACAACCACAGAACATAATCCACACGGAGCTTACATTCTCCACAGAATGCCGCGATAATCAACGGGAGATCCGTGGGGGTCAGACACTGTCCCGGGGCCAAGGAATGAGCTGCCCGAACCCAGTAACTTCTGGTCACTTACTCGGCTTTCACTTCAGAAGCGTAAGCTGAAAGCCCAGTCACTGCCAGATTCCGGATGGAAATGTCACATGGAATCCCTTGTTCTAGTGACTGTGTAATAATAAAAATAGAATATATAGAAGGCGTCCATGCATTTCAAACCGGTCCTCCTTCACCTTTTTGCAGAGGTGCAAATTACAGGTACTGAACACTGCATGTCCTGCCAGACTCGGTGGATTACTGGCTAGTTTTGTGGAAATGATTCCCTTTTTTTCTCTACATTTTTATTCTGATGACTTTCTGGGGAAGGCTTTGGGCCTCAAAAGTCTTAGTGCCTTTTAAAGTCATTAAAATTTAATGCTGCACTAAGACTTTGGGGCCAGCCTGTATTTAGAAATGAAAGTGATGAAAAAGCAAAGGATTTCAATAAAAATTTAAAATAAGTTTCAGACTCATGGAACCTCAAAGTTATAATTCAATGATTGTTGATTTGGTGCCTCCTGCAGCCCAGATCAGGCCCTGGGGACCTAAAGGCAAAAATCAACGCCTGCCCTCATGGAGTTTATTTTCTAATGGATGACTCTCCTGTTTCCTCTTTCTTGGAGATGCCTCAAAGCAAAGGGGTTTCAGCCCCCAGCCTTCCCTGCAGACTAGGCCATATCTGAGCAGCAGCCCCCACCCTCCTCCCTTTCCCCAAAGGGTGCTCCCTGGGGGGAACTGGGACACCCCAGAGCTGCTCTTAGGATAGGAAGGGTTCACCCTTCCAGGCCCCCCAGGCCAAATGACCGCCCTAGTCGCCTCCAGGCGGGAGAGGAAGCGCTCCTGCCTCTCACCACCTCCCCGTGGCGGCCGCCTGATTTACCCACAAAGCCTCAGCTCTTTCCGAACAGCTGCCCCAGCCCGAGCCAAGTTTTAAAGCAGAGTCAAGGAAGCCAGACATCAAAAAGCTTCCCTTTATCACAGGAAACTCATGGGACTGGGAGCTTCTCACACACACAAAGAACTGGTTTTCTGGGGGAAATTGGCAGATCCCGCTCTGTTCCCTCAGCGAGAAAGTGCTTAATAAATGCTGGCTGTTGACTGACTTCCTCAGGGCCTGGGAACTGGGGCTCCGCGATGTCTCCCCTGCTTTGGCAGCGGAGGACAGGGAGGGCCCTAAAATCCCCCCCAGAAGACTCAGCTTGCTGACTCCGGAAGGTACCTGACGCCTCCAACATTTCCATTCAGAAGTACTTCCAGCAACGCAAAAAACAGACTCTGGCAACACATTTAGCTCTGGTAAAGAACCCCGACTTCTTGGGGGTTAGTGAAGGCCGAGGATAAATATGGAGGCTCACAGGGGGCCGCCATCGCACCGAAGCCTCGGAGAACAGGCTGCCCAAGGCTCTAGAGGAGAGCCTTTGTCCTTGCTTGTGAAAGACAGCGAGAGCCATGAGAAAGATCTTCGGCCAGACGTTTCCCACCCTTACCTCTGAGCTGTGACAAGGAAGCTCAGCGTCTCCTCCTCCCCAGACAGGTGGCTGGTGTCAAAGATCACGCTGAACTCGTACTGGAGGGAGAAAAGGAAGAAGTTTGGCATCAAGGGCCATTCCCAGGCCCGGGGTCGACCCCTGACTCCCACCAATCCCCACCTCCCAGGGGCTCCCGGCTTGACAAGCTCCCTTTCTTGAGCATCTTGCACAGAGCCCAGCCACTAGCATCATTTGAATGGGAGGATGCTGGGAAATGCTGCGTTTCTCCCAGAGGTTTCACTGACTGATGAGCACAGGCTTCATGTTTTTCCCTCTGCGTGAGGAGCCTACAAGGGCCCCAGGGAGATTTTTGATGGTCGGGGGTTCCAAGTTTTTACTTTATTGCCTCTGCTGCCATGAACAAAAGTCAAATAAAGTGAGCATTCGGATAATCAGAGAAGAACAAAAATGAGAAGAAGTACTTGAACCTCCCTCAGGGAAAAGGTCTGTGCTAAAGGAAACTGAAACCGGGGTCGGAGCTCCCAAAATGTGGCAGCCTTCAGCGTCTCCCCCTCCCAGCCCCCACTCCCCAGTCTGTCGTCACGGCCCCAACCTGAAGCGGAGCTTGACGCCGGAGTAAGAGCGTGGGGGGAGGAGTAAAACCTCCATCAGAGGAGGGAGAAGGGGCCACCTTGGTCACTCCCCCCACACCAGGGGCCCTCCAGGACCAGGAACAGTTGGTAAAATGTCTCCTACATGAGGAAGACAAAGAGCCTCCCATCTGAATGGGCCCCATGCTCAGGGATGTGCACCCAGGCTTGTGACAAGCACAAGACAGAAGCACTTTCCAGCAGCGCTCCCAGAGCCTGTCAGGGCAGCCTCCCTCCCTCAGGCATCAGGGCCGGGCTGCTTCTGGCGGGCAGTGAATGACCAGCAAATAGAGTCGGAGAATGAATGACTGAGGGGATTTGGACCTGGATCCCCTAGAACTGTAGACCGGGGTGCATTTCTTTTATTTTAGTCAAAGTGATTCGAATCATTTTTGTAGATAAGCTTGAATGCTGGGAAATGCCTGAGTCAGGGATCCCAACAGCCCGGCTCAGCAGAAAGAGCGTTGGCTTTAGAGCACTCAGAGGAGCTGAGTTCAAACCTTCCCACTCTGGCCTTAGTTTTTCCCATTTCTCACAGGATCCCAGGGCTGGGGCAGACCCGAGGGTCACTCACGCCAACCCCCTTTTTATAGATGGGCCTTGGCCAAGGTCACAGAGGTGTGGCCCAGAGCCCTAGAAGCCAGGTCCTCTGCCTCTTGTTACTGAGTCTCTGGAGGCTTCTGGTCAGGATAAAAAGTCGGCTCCTTACCTTGGTCTTGGACCTCATGAAAGGAAATCCCACGCTGCATTTGAGGAAGTCGGACTCCAGCAATTCACAGGAGATGCCCATCTCCTCCTGGAAGAGAAACAACCACACGGGATGACTGGGGGGAGAGAGGAAGGAGTCCCAGCGAACCTGAAAAGTCCGAAGGCCACAGCCAACCCCCCCCCCCACCAACGGAGGCCACCAAGGAGCTGCGCCCAAAAAGAAAGGCCAACCAGCAGACACACAGGAAGCACCTACTGTGTGCCAGGAATCATGGGAGACACAGAAAGTACCTAATATGTGCCAAGAATCATGTGAGATGCCTCCCACAACTCTGCAGCACAAGATGGAGAAGCCAGCGCTGAGGGATCGCCAATGTGAAAAACATGGAGAGGTTCTTATGGATCCCAAACCCCCTACAGGCCAATGGGGTGACGTGGACGCCGAGAACACTGCTGGTGGCCCAGCTCCGGAGCAAGGAAGCCCAGAATCCCGCTCTCCCTGACCTGCTCAAGCCATGCCTGCAGCTTTACCTGCTGACGTCCCGGCAGGAAGAGCCTTGAACCCAGCCTTCTGCCCCTAGGCAGCCCCCCGTACCCATGCCCCATCTAGCTCCCTGGGTCCTTCCCCAAGAACCAAACTGGCTCTTGCCCAGTCCTGAGCCTGCCCAGGTCGCTTCCATGCCATGATGCTCCTCCCCCCTGCAGCACACCAGGCTTTGCCCATGGACCGCTCCGAAGGGGGAATCCCACTCGGGACCAAAAACCATTTCCCAAACTAACAAGCAGAGCCCGATAGTGGGGATGCTCTGGGAAGCAGTCAGCTCTTCCTCCCTGGAGGTCTTGCATCACTTTGGGGACAGGGTCAGCCCTCCTTGGGGCTCTCTCCGCACTCTGGCCCGTAGCCAGGGGAACCCCAGATCCCTGGGAGGGAACCCAGAGGAGAGCTCAACTTCCACTTGCGGATCCTTTTGTAGCTCCCGACAATTTCTGGTAACTTACAAGAAGCAATTTCTACACTTCGGGGGGGGGGGGGCTCGAGGATTTCTATAAAGGGAACCCTGGTGATGTCATTGGAAGGGGCCAAAATGAGGCAGCGACGCCGGTTTCAGTAAATCCGGTATAACCAAGAAGAAAAAAGGGGGGAGCTTGGGGGCCTGAGCCAGTATTAGGAGGCGCAGCATCGGTAAGATGATGAGACATTCTATAGGAGGTTAGTTATAGGAGCGTACAGGGAGCCCCGAGGTCCTCAAGTCCAACCTCCTCTCCCTACAGATGAGAAAACTGAACCAGAGACAGTGACGACAGGGAGACCTGAATTCAAATCTGGTCTCAAACACTTGCCAGCTGAAAGACCCAGACTTAGTCACCATCTGCCTCAGCTTCCTCATCCACAAAATGGGAATGATCACAAAAAATAATAATTCTTGGGATTGTCATGATGGTAAAATAATATTTGTAAAGTGCTTTGCAAAAACTGAAAGCATCGCATAAAAAAAGAAACAAGCAGTTATTCAGCCCCTGCTGTGTGCCAGGCGTTATGCCCAGTGCTTTACAAGTTGCATCTCATCTGATCCTCACAGCTCTGTGAGTAGGCGCCGTCTCACTCCTGTTTTACAGTTGAGGAAACTGAGTCAGGCCTGAATTAAGTGACCCGCCCAGGGTCACACAGGTAGTAAGTGTCTGAGACTAGATTTGAATCCAGGTCTCATCCGTCCTATCTCTCTATGCAGCTAAATGGATACAGGCCTGCAGATGCGGCTTTTTTTACGGCCTCATTCCTGCAGCGAGACCCATAACGGCAAGGACACTCCGGTAGCAAGAGCACATTTGTGATTAAGCCTGGTCCTCGGCTCTGGGAGTTTATTTAAGCCATGTCCAAGAAGAGTGACCACCAGGCTCGGCCAGGGCCGCCGGCTTAGAATAACTGATTCTTTTCCCTCCGAGATCAAACACGCCGGCCCCCCCCCCCACATCAACGCGTCAGAGGCTGCTGAACCTCCATCAAGTCATCGCCATCTCACATCATTCAACCCTTGTCTTTGTAGTTGCTGAAAACGCGCTATAAAATCCCCGGATCCCCGAAGTTCCGGCCTTGACGAATGCTGTCCAGCAGCTACCCTGCGCGTGAGTTATTGCTTGTCATGAGCCGCCCCAGGCAGGGCCCACATGTGCCAGTGATTAGGGAGATCCCCAGGCAGGGTTGGGGAGGGTCCTCATGGAGCCAGCAGGAGCTGAGGTGGGGGGGGGGGGAGGGAGAAAGGCTCAGCCAAGCTGCTGGAGGAAAGCCTTGGGACAGTCGGGCGTGTGAATGGATGGGGGTCAAAGTTCAGAGCCAGCGGACTCCACCAAGAGACAGGGAAGTGAATGCTCTGACTCAAGCCCCTCCCCAGGACTTGGGTCTTTGGGTCCCAGAGAACAACATGCTCTTCCCCAGGCCCAGAGACAGCCTGAGCACGTCCCAACCCAGACTTTCCCTCTCTTGGCACAGGTCCGTTTATTGTTGTCTCCCCATTAGTTGGTGAGCGCCTTGAAGCAGGGACTGCCTTGTGCTTTTGCTGTATCCCCAGTGTCTGGCACGGTGCCAGGCACACAGAGGTGTTTAATAAATGCAATGGGCTGCACTGCCTCATCTCCCTCTGTGCCGTCCCCCCATAGCACTGCCTCAATGGGATGTTATTAGTGGATGACCCTCATCCACTCTGAATTCTGGGCCCAGGCCTTCCTTCTTGTCTGCCAGAAGCAGCTCCAAAGCCTCTAGGAGCCCAAGATGCCCTGCAGAGGGTTGCTCCTGCCCAGCCCCATCAGCGGAGCAGGCAAGGACACAGCCTCAATCAGCCACAGAGTGTTGTTCTGGGATACACAGAAGGGGTAAAAGAACAATCCCTGACCCGGGAGCCACTGTGGAAGTAATAAGGTACACGTAGAACATAGAACCATAGAAGGGAATCACAGAGGGGAACAGGGAAAGGCCTTGTGCAGAATGTAGAACGGGCCTTGCAGGAAAACCGAGAAAACGAGAAAACAAGAGTTACTTTCAAGAGTAAAACAGGAGTGAGAAGGGAAAATGTCAGGCATGGGGAGGAAAGACAAAGGCACGGAGATGGGAGAGTGAGGGTCTGTGAGCCGGCCAGTGCAGCTGCACTAGCGAGTTTGGAAAGGTCTGTGCAGTGAAGAAAGGCTGATGGAACCCAGGAATTCCCAGGACTTAGCAAGTGAGTGCTGAGCAGCAGGCCAGCTCTGCTGTCCCCAGTCTCCAGGAAGAGTGTGGAATTGATGGAGAGACAGATCTCCTCCTCTCCTTAGCTCAGGACCCCCTGGCAGTCAGGTGATCAATGACAGGCAGCTTGTATGTCCATTTGGACCCTACCAGAGGTTCTGCACATCAGCCCAGGCAACTTGCCGTTCTCCCGAGCAATCACTGACCACGGGGCCTTTAGCACAAGGAGGGAGGCCAAAGGAAAAACATAAAAAGGGATGGAAATGTTTGCTTAGCCATCCTGATTTGTTACATGAATTGTGCTTCTTTGTCAAATGGGGAGATGATGGGAAAGAAAAAAAGATTTTTTCATTAAAAACTAAACTAAAATGAATTTTAAAAAAAACATAATTTATATATCTTGGTGGTGAAATATACTGAACTTTTATAACCCAATTCCCCCATGGTCAGTTGGGCAGCCATGGCATGCTGTTGATAGAATATGAAATGGTGGAATGCCTGCTCTGGAGTTCAGTTTGCCCTCCTTGCCCACCCACTGAACTGGGGGTAATGAGCCACAGATCTTTACCTGAAGTGCTTCACAAGGTGATGGGGAAGACTCTAGGGGGACACTTCACTAAAGGTCAGGGGAGAGGAGAAAGAACAAAGTCACCAAATTATAGCTTTAGCATTGGAAGGGACCCTGGAGGCCATTGAGTCCAACCACCTTCATTTTAGAGAGGAGTAACTGGTGGTCGGAGTAGCCAAGAGATTTGCCCCAAGTCCCACAGGTGGGAAGTCACCAAGCTCAGACCCAACCCCCCCAAGCCAAAGCCAGCCTCCTTTCCATCTCCCTGTGCTTTTCTCTGCCATTTCCCCGCGCAGCCTAAGGAAGAAGGAAGCCATCTTGCCTAAGATGTCTATCCTTTCCAAGATGGTACTGCTCTCCTGGAAGGAGGCAAGTGGGCAGTAAAGTGCAGCGTCCCCAGGGCAGCAGGGGGAGCTCCTTGGCCCAAGGACCCAATTCACACGGCCAGACCTGCCCAGCAACACACCGTAATTATGCCACAAGACCCGATGGGTAACGAGGTATCAGATCATGACCCTCGGCTTTCTTTGGGGTTTTCAGAGCAATCACATGGTCAGGTGATGAGCACTGATGAAGGGCCAGATTCTGGACCAGATGCTGAACTACAAAGGCAAAGTGAGAGCATCTCAGGTATATCTGACCGTTCTTGGGGCTTCCCTGGGTAACCTCGATGGATGACTGTTCTCCTAGAGAGGCTAAGAGGGCAGAAGCATGAACATATGATGAGTAATACCAAAGAAGTGGGTGTCAGCAGAACTGACCCACCCTCTCACTTTCGACTCTGTCCAGTCATCCCAAATTTATTAAACTAAGGGAACCTGTATTCATCTCAATCTCCCTGACTCTCCACACACACACTCACACACACACACACACACGCACACACACACACACACTCACTCACTCACACATACGCTCACTCACACACACACACACTCACACACTCAGTTACAAATGCAGCTGCTTCTTTTTCCACAACTACATATGGCAGATACAGGAACATAATTTACAGGGGACTCTGACTCACGTGGGCAGGGACAAGTCACAGTCTACAACATCCCCCCCATGGGTGAGACCAGAGACCTGATACAACATGGAGTTTTCTGTTCCAATTACTGACTTTCAGACTTGAGAATGAAACCTAAGACATTAGTTGAAGACAGAACAAACAATAACGCGCCTTCCAGCTCCATTTTGTGGCAATCTGAGAGAAGGTGACAGGGAGGGGGAAAGAGGAAGGAAAAAGAGGAGAAAGAACTGAAACCCGCAGAGCCTGAGACAGAGACAGAAACACTGGGACATGTCGGGGGAGGAAGGGGGCAGAGTGAGGGCTGACGTGGATACTTTGGGGGGAGACAATCCTTCCTTAGTAGCTACAAGTTCCTGTTCCTACAGTGCTTTAAGGTCTGCAAGGTGCTTTACGTGTTCATCTCATTACATCCTCACAACAACCTTCTGAAAGGAAGACGATGGTATTTCTCCCATTGTGTAGACGAGGAAGCTGAGGCTGTGAGTGACGTCTGTCACAAAGATGCCCAGTGCTAACGAGTCACCCCACTATGGCAGAGCAGGGGGGGAGGAGGTCACGTTCCATGCTGGAAGATTAGATCTATGGCCCTGACACAAGCACACAGGGCATCCATCCCCAGCTTTCAGAGTCCCCCAGAGGTGGCATTCTATGTCATGGCTCCAGAACACAAGAGGACAGTGCTACGGACCCCACATCCCCCAGGGAACTGGAGAGGTACCACAGGAACTCCCGACTGCACACATTCCCTTGATGCATGAAGGCTCACCCCACAAAGCCAGGAAACTGTATCCCCATAGCCCAAGCCCGGGAACTCTGGGGTTTTCCTGGCTTTTCCCTTCCCCCTCTCTTGAATCCCAGCCCAGAAGGCGGCCACTGTCCCACGGGCAGCCCACAGGGAAGGCATCTGCCCTCCTGCCCATCCACAAAGGTCTCACGGCACTGTCCCAAACTCCCCCAGCTCCAGTGGACCATGCCGTGGAAGCTCATGTTTGTCCTCCAGGCCTTTCTGAATGTGGACCGGACCCGTCACCTTTATTTGTGGAGCTCAAGATCTCTTTTTGAAAGAAACCTTGGTTTTTCCATGGATGTTGGGTCTTTAATGAATGTACACATTCAAATGACAAGAGGCGGTGACGGGCCCTTTCCAGCGTTTCACCCCATATATGCTAGTTTCTCCTAGGTCACGCTGACATAATCAAAGCTCTGACTTCGCTCTCACAGGAAGAACAAGTGTTCTGAGGATGGTCCCAGGAACTGACCACATTTGTCCTCAGAGACCCAGCCCGATGAATCACAAAAGCTGCCACTTAGTGAGAAATGACTGGCTATGTGAACTCACAAACTGGACAAAATGCCCCAAAGCTCTTAGGCCCTCTTGGGCTTTTGCAGTTCAACGGAGTGGACGAGAAAAGGGAAAGGGTAAGAGGGAAGAGGATGCTAAAAGCTTCCCCATTTTCAGTCACAGATGTGCTGATGAACATTGAACAACTGGCTCTTGCGAGGAAGGGAAAATGCAACATACTTTTAAATTTAATCTGCGTTATCAACTATTTTCTTCATCATTTTCTTAAGTCTAAAAACTCAACCAAACAATAAACCAAGTCCTGATTTGTAGTTCTGACTTCCAAGGTGCAAATGCTCCCTCTGAAATTTTAACAATCAGCTCCAATCCGAGCAATATCTCATAAACAACATGTTCTCAGTCCATCAACCAACAGAAATTACAGGAACTTTTCATGTGTTTGTTGTTGCTCGGTCATGACTACTCTTTGGGATCCCATTTGGGTTTTTTGGCAGACACAGAAGTGGTTTGCCATTTTTTTCTTCAGCTCCTTTTATAAGTAAAGAAACCAAGGTAAATAAGGTTAAGTGACTTGCCCAGGCTCACACAACTAGGAAGAGTCTGGGGTACATTCAAACTCATGTCTTCCTGACTCCCGGCCCTCCACTGCAGCACGTTGCTGCTGTCATTGTCTAATGATCAGTGAATGGCCAAGATTCTGGACAATGACCCATAATGACATGGACATTCTCACTCAAAACGAAACTAGAGGCTGTGGGGAAATGGAGGGGCCACTTACAAGTCCTCCTGGGAGACATAAATAAGAGATCAAGTAGATGTGCTTTGAGGGGATGAGAAATGTCTTCTCAGGAGTTATTTGATCATTCTATGGGGTAAGCCGTTTAACTTCTCTGGGGTCCTGGCAACTCTCTAATAGGAGAAGGTCCAGAGGATGTTCACCTATACCATTAGATAGTGTTTCTCCTCAGAGTTCCATATAGCAGTGAAATCTTAAAATATATCTTTATATATATATATATATATATATAGAGAGAGAGAGAGAGAGAGAGAGAGAGAGAGAGAGAGAGCGAGCGCTCTTCTAGCTAGTCAGCCATGACTGTGGAAGTCTGTCATTTCTGAAAAAAATGCCTAAAGAATCAGAACATCAAGCGTTTGAGCAAAGGTCACGGCCAATGCCAAATTAAGAAAAGGCCAAAGCTGGAAAGAAGGTGCTACGTGCAGTTACAGCCGTTCTAACCTGACCTATTTAGACAAGCTTCTGACTCTGAAAAAATTGGGAAAGAGATAAAAGGGAAGTCATTGACTTGAACTATTAACATTTCCTAGAAAAATTCAACAGATGGAAAATACTCACCCACAATGAGACCAAGAGAGCCCAGAAACCACCCCAGCCAACAAACACTCCATCTTCCCGCCAAGCGGAGAGACATGGTGGCCAAGGACAACACTGCCTTAGAGCGCACGGCAGAAGGGAGAATGGATGCTTGTGAACAGGAGGGGCTCATGAAACAGCAAGGGCTAATTAAGGAGAAAACCGAGAGGAAGATCAGCTAAGCCAGACGGTCCCAGAGGGTTCTTTGGTGAAAAATCAAAGGAAAGCAAATAGGCACAAAATGGAACAGATCTGCCAGGGTTTTCATAGTGATCCAATCTCAGTGCCACAAGATTGGGACTCTTCCATCTCAGGACCCAAGGCAGTAGGGGAGAAAGTAGCAATAAAAAGGATAATAGCAGGAAGAGTGACTGGACCTTTCTAATATTTGCAGAAGAAAAAAAATCATGCTTTCAACAGTACCATGGAATTAAATGTGAGGATGGGGGAAAGATTCCAAAACAATGGAAGGAAAAAAAATCAAGATTTTTATAAAGCCAAGGGACAACCTTCAATCTCTTTGCTTGCTTTTTTCATCTCTTTAGATTTTTATGAGAATGGTCTTCTCATGTACTGAAGGCATCCTTGATGAAAGCTTGAAAAGGAAAGAACCAGATTCTCGCAGGGTGAATGTCTAGGGAAGGTTAAATATTCACAGTCACTCAGATGGTCAGAAAATACAAGCTTTTCCACACTGGATGGGGGCTGATTTTGAGAAAGCATTTGAAATTCTTGGTTTCATGGCATTATTTTCTGGGAAGAATACAAGGAGAAATCTGGGTATTGTGCAAACAAAAGATATTAGTAAAAAAATTTAAGAGGGAATAAACATTTTACTTATTGGAACAAAATGTCACAGGCAAGGCTCTTCTCTGAATGACCGAGTGACATAGGGTTTCTTGGCACAGAGACAGCTACACTTACTAATCTGCTGAGTATTGACACAAAGCAAGGTGTGTATTTGTCAGATCACATCTATATCTAAATAAATAGATAAAAATATACGTGTTTGTGCTTCATACAAGGTGTTCACCAAAGTCATATATGATCCCCCACACGTGAGTCCCAATTAAAAATCGCTTGTCTATTGCCAGATTTTTCAAACGCTCCCAAAAACATAGAACATTGAACTCTATGCACCGAGCCCGAGAACATTTCAGCAAAATCCAGTCTGAGGCTCTGTCACAGAGAAGCATATACTCTAAAACATGATATAGACTCACCAACTCTCCTACAGAAACTTAACATCCATGATTCTCATCTTTCTCCTGAAGCTGGAAATTCAAATCGAATTATCAAACATTCACTGTGTACCAGACACTGAGCTGAGGACTGGAAATTTAAATGGAATAGGAACCAAAGAGAGTATCTCAAAAAGTGAAGGGAAAATACCCTTCCTGGTAGTTGTTATTGGTGTCCCCATTCTTAACTGAGAAAGGAAACCACAGAGCCTCCATCCAAAGATTTTTTTCTCCAAGTTAATTACAACCTTTGGACTCCTGCTTAGGGCTGAGTGAGAATAACATCTCTAGAAAAACAAGACAGACAAAAAAACCATCAAACATGAGTTAAGAGGATGCAACCAGCTCTCAAAAAACAGTATGTTAATGTACTTTTCAGTTCAATGTGCAATATTAACATTTGCTCCATCACTTCCTTAAATCTAGATAATAAACAAATCAAACTGGTCTCTGACTCTTTGCCTCTTTCCAAAGTATAAATGCTCACATGGAAAAGGGCCCGATCGTCGCCAGTGCACCCCCAAACTGGATCCCACTCCTGAAATCAGCCTATGCCTTTTCCTGTTCCCCCACCTGTCCCAGATGCCTCGGGCTGCTTCCCACCCAGAGGACTTCCAATGGCTTACAGCTCATCCTGCCCTCTAGCACATGGGACTGGAACAGTGCCCACCCCACCTCCAGCCAGCCAGAGGCTCTCATGCGCTGACCCAAGGAACGGATCTTCCATGGATTAATCATCTTTGCCCAATCTGTCAGGGCTGCAATGGAGAAACCCAGGATCAGGAGTCAGGATGAAGTTCTGGCAAGAAGGGTAAGGGCCAAATTCTTCTGTGTGGTGTTTAACACCTAAAACTCGGTACCAATTCATCTTCCCAAAGTGATTTCCCCTTAAGCTCCCCCTTCACTGTCCATTAAACCAAGCTGCCTGCTTGCTGTTCCTTCTCATCTCCCACCTCTGTGCCTTTGCATAGGCCTTTCCGTGCTAGAAATGCTCTCTCTTTCCTTCTATCTCCTGGAATTGCTGATTTAATTCCAGGCTGACCCGAAGTGCTACTTCTAGCCAGGAACTTTTCCTGAATCCCCAGTTTCACAGGCTCCCACACCAAAAGTACTTTGTACTTCACTAGATCCTAGAAACAAAGCTAGAAGGAGCCAGTGGGAAGTCATCTCTCCCCCACTCCCTTCATCCTACAGATGAGGAAACTGAGGTCCAAATGTCTTGTGCAAAATCAGCCAATAAGTATCTGTTAAGTTACTGCTCTATCAGATCAGTACCAAGGGTGGGAAATGACCCCCAGTTTTCTGCCTGCAGATGCAGCGAGTTTTTTTTTTAACCATATCAGACATTTGGGTAGAGACGGCTTTGTTTTCCCCCAGCCGGACCTAAGCTTGACAGCAAGAGTTCTCTTTGTTTTTCGATCTCAAACGCCTGGCGTGGCGCTGGGCACACAGCAGACACTTAATAAAAGTTCATCAAATTATTGATTACAATCAGCATTCAAGGTGTTGCGATGAGGAAGCTTCCCTTGGCTCGGGGATCCGGCCCACGAGACAGGGCCATGTGTGGTACAGGGGCCCATTACCTCCGGTGAATATGGGTAACAACATCAAAGGAAGGTGCTCAGAACTTCCCACTGCACACAAGATGCTTTGGGGGAGAGAGAATCCCCGCCTCTGCGAGCCTGACCCGAGACTCCGCCCTGGACCATCCCCACTGGAGGAAAGGGGGAGGATGTCAGCGGCAGCAGCTCTGAGAATGGGAAATCAATCATTTCACTGAAGGACCTTGAGGTTCTGTGGAGTGTCAGCTGAAAAGAGCCATAACCCGTCTCTGTTTAGGCTAGCGCCTCGTTGTGAGTCAGAGGGTTTTAGAGTTAACTCCTTCAAGGACTGCAGCCATGGAGGCCCTTCTGTCCTCGGGTACCACTGAGGTAGGGCCCAAACAAGGTGCCGGGGCTCCCATTTTGGCCCTGCCCGCACCTTCCTAGTAACTCCCCTCAGTCCGCTGCCGAAAATCCAGACCGAGCCCCGGGCAAGCACCAGAAAGCAGGGGGAAGCGAACAAGGCCATACCTGGGTAGAGGGACCATAGAGGGAGGGTGACCAGCAGCATTATAACCCCTTAGCTGCCGAGTCTTCCCAAAGGTGACGCGTCTTCTGCTGCCATAGTAATATTACGACTGCACTTTAAAGCACGCGAGGCGTTCTCAGCCAGCAGGCCACGCAGAATTGGCTGGCAGGCCTTCGGGCCAGAGGTGTCCCAATCCCTGGCAAAGTGGGACCCCGGTGTCAGAAAGGCATCAGGCCAGCCTCCACTTCCGACAGGCCCAGGCTGTGATCCTAGACAAGGGACGGGGTGGGGTGGTCTCCAACGCTAATGGCCTCTTAAGATCTTCGGGCTCTAACCAAGTGAGCCCAAACCTCAGAGGGAATTGTCTGAAGCAAGAATATATGTGCTCCAAGTTCCGGAAAAAATTAATTCTGCTCCCCAATGTGTAAGCCGGGATGTATGATTTGAGTATTAACTTTGTCTCTGAATTTGGAGGCTATGTTTAAATTACTTTAGATTTCGGAAGGCCCTGAGTTGGGCCAGGAGGGAGTCCACAGCCAGCCATGCCTTTCCTCAGCTGAATTATCTGAGCAGTGTTTAAATGCTTTAGGCTCTAATTGGTCAAAACTGGAAAGGGACAAGAGCCCTTCCCTCCCCTCCCCTCTTCTGGGTGCTGTCATTGCCCTCCTTCATGGTCATTTGCATCTAGAACACAATTCCTAGTTTGCCACTGAAGGGGGGAAGGAGTTTTTATCAATGGAAATAACATTAGAGAAGATTCACCCTGAGGATCATGGGACCTTTCCGTCTAACTGCAGCTCGTCTCCCCCTCCCAGAATGCAGCTCCTTGAAGGCAGGGACTGAGTTGATTTTCTCTCTGTGTCCCTGGCGCTTTGCCCTTAGTCACTAAGAGTTCACTAAATTCGTTTTTCACCCATTCATTCATTTCTTTGGGGTTCGTGATGATTTAATTGCCAACGTGGTGCCAATCTTCCATATGCACCATTTCATCATCTTTATTTCAGTTTGCAGCCTCCTCCTCCCCCAAACCAAAAACACGTTTGTCAATGCCCATTATTATTCTGCACTAATTAAAAAGATTCTCTCAAGTGCATTAAAATGATTCTGCTTTAAGGAGAAGTCTGGGTACGGGAAGATTTTCTGAATGGTGGCTCCTCAGCTGGGTCTCCCCTCTGCGTTTGCCGCCCCCCCACCCCATCCTGACTCCATGCTCCTCTCGATGCTCCCCTCGGAGCCGCGTCTGGGGTGCATCCAAAGGAGCCAAGCCTGCCGATTCCGTGACTTTTTAGGAGCTGAGCTCTTGCCCAGTGCACAGAGCCCAGGTTTGGGGGTGCGCTTGGCCGGGGAGCAGGCAAGGCCGCCCATTGGGCCCCGACACCAAAGTAAACAGCGCCAGCCGAAGGCGTCTCGGCCAGAGCATCCGCTGCGTCCTTCCGTCTGAGCGATGTTAAGCAGGGGCTGGCTAGTCTGACACTCTCCGGGCAAAAGTCAGCTCGTTCGCCCCTTTTAAGGAAGGCACTGGGGAGGCAGAGCCCGGGCAAAGAAGGCCGGCTTTGAGGAAAGCTGGAGCGACCATTACATCATCAGGGAGTGTAAGAAAAATACCGTGGAAGTGTAGCCAGGAGAGCTGGAACACGCTCCAATGTGTTTATGACCCAGCTGAGCCGCTGTGACATCAGGGGTCACTGATGGAATGAGAGGAATCAAAGCCTACCAAAAATAACTCCAAATGCACGGCCCAGGGTAGGCCCCACAGAGCAGGGCGGCCGGGGCAGCGGTCACAGGGAAATGCTGACAAATTAAACTGGCTGCCAGCTCACGAAGGCCTGCAAGGAGACATGGACCCCTGGCACTCACTGTCCTGAGGGGCTTGTCATTCAATCGCGTTCCCGCACCATTTGTGAGCATTGCTCAGTTCTGAAAGCCAGCTCTGTGCACAAACATTAGGCACCTACTGTATGTAAGAGGTTAGCCAGAGTCAAGCGTTGGGAGACCTGAGGAAATCCCATCTCCGACACCTGCTGCCTGAGCGATCCTTGACAAAGGAACTTAAAATATTATTCTATTAAAATTAATCTCTTTAATTTATTTTTATACGTGATAAACACTAATATTTATTTCCCTTCATGTTGAAAAGAGGATACAGGTTGAGGATACTTCAAGGAAAGATCTTTGGGAATGGAAATAGGCTGGGAGCACCTAGACTAAGAAAAAGTTGGGCTGCAATATGCATTTGGGAGAAGGAATTTCCACACCTGGAATCCCTCGGTTGTCCAAATCATAGATACTTTGTTTATTTGTGCAACAGAACTCTGGCAATAAAAGGAATGCTGAAAAAAGGTGTGAACTTGGTTTTGAAGGACGTCAGCTTGAGTCTGACCCATTTTGGACAAGGCCAGAATAAGGAATGAAGAGGAGGACAAACCCAAGTTAGAAGCTGCCCCCTTCTCCCCAGGAGGGAGAAGAAAGATTAGGAAGTAAATGTAACCACTCTTCTTTTTCTTGAGCCCATTAAGATCAATACACCAGAAAAAGGGAAACCTAGGGGGCCTTTTCTGGAGTCAGGGACCCAGGGAGAAATGTGACAGGCAAAGCAGTTCTTGAAAGCGCTCCAAAAGAAACACTCTGCATGATGAGAAGGACCCGACTTCTCAGAGTCCCTACTTTTCTCTAAAATGAGCCTTTGATTAACAGGAAAAAATTCTCTTAGGGCAGGGACTGACTCATCCTGTATTCTGGATCTCCAGGGCCTAGCATAGTGCCTGACCGAAAGCATGCGCCTGCCTGACAAAAATTTGTTGATTGATTCTTAACATCAATTGAGACACAAAGTAGAGGTGAGAGAGGATGGGATTGAACATTTGCCGGGATTTTTTCTTGGCCTCATGGGCAGAATCCAAATGGAAGAGGGCACCAATTTCCCCAATGAGTATTGATACAAAAAACTTTAATAAAATATAAGCAAAAAGATTACAACAATTTGTCATCTGGATAATATACCATGATCAGGTGGGATTTACACCAGGAACGCATGGCCGGTTCAATATTAGTAAAACTACCTCCATAATTGACCATATCATTAGAAAAAAACAATAAAAATCACATGATTATCTCAGTCGATACAGGAAAAGTTTTTGATAAAATAGAGTGCCCATTTCTATCAAAAATACTAGAGAGCAGAGGAATAAATTGAGTTTTCCTTAAAAGGAAAAGCAATATCTTTCTAAAACTATCAGTAATATGTAATGGGGATAAGCTAGAAACCTTCCCAGTAAGATCAAGAGTGAAGCAGGGATGCCCATTATCAGCACTATACAATACTAGAACTATTAGCTTTGGGAATAAGAGAAGAAAAAGAAATTGAATGAATTAGAGTAGGTAATGAGGAAACAAAACTGTGACTCTTTGCAGATGATATAATGGTATACTTAGTGAACCTAGAGCATCAACTAAAAAAAACATAATTAACAACTTTAGCAAAATGGCAGGATATAAGATAAATGTGGAAACATGTATAAGAGAATTGTATGCTGGATTCCTTGCTGTCTAGGGGAAGGGGTGGGGGAAAGGAAAGGAGAAAAACTTGGAACACAAGGATGAATGTTGAAAACTGAACTATCTCTCCATGTATTTTGAAAATAAAAAGCAATTACTAAAAATATATTTTAAAATATTTAAAATTTTGTTAAAAGTCATTTCTTATACGTAGGCTTATATTACCTAGAGTAGCTTATAGGTAGAGTTAATATAACAAATATAAAAATGTAAAAAATTATATAACAAATATAAAACAAATATAACAAAAATGACAATGCGACTTAAATGAATTTATATATCCGGTGCCATCCCAATCAAACTACCAAGCAATTATTTCATAGAGTTAGAAAAAATAATAACAAATTTCATCTGGAAGAACAAAAGGTCAAGAAGATCAGAGAATTTATGGGGGAAATGCTAAGGAAGGGACCGTAGAGATACCAGATCTAAAACTAGACTATAAGCAGCAGTCACATAGAAGGGAGCCTGCCTGTGGAAGGGAAAGTCTTCCAGACGATCTTGTCCATTAAGGGCCCTGGGATGACTGCACCGTCTGTTCTACGCTCTGATAAACAAAGATGGCCTTATGCTCGTTTTCTATCGAAGGTAATGCAGGATGGGAATAAAGTGGAGGAAATCCTACCTACTGTCTCCCGTAAACTGCATTTGGGACGGTGAGTCAGGAAAACCTGAGTTCAAATCCAGTCTCAAACACTTAGTAGCTACATGACCCTTTTTGCCTTGGTTTTTTCACCTGCAAAATGGGGATAATAAAAGCACCTGTTTCCCAAGGTGGTTGTGAGGATCAAATGATAATTTAAATAATTAACAATAATAATAATAAATAATTAAATGATCATTTAAAGCACTTAGTAGGATGCTTGCCAGATAATAGGTGCTTGATAAATGTTCTTTCCCTCTCTTTCTTCCCAAAGAAGAACAGGAAAAGAAGGGGACCGGTCTTGGAAATTGAGGGTGTCCATCAATTACTCATCCTTCAAATAGGAGAAGCTGCTAAGGCCCCAAATGCATGTGACCTAGACACGTTTAAAATATCAGGAGGGGGCAGAGAGGGATACCTCGAAGAACATAAGGTGGGCCCTGGGAATGGTAAGAACCAACCTTGTCTCCCTAAGAGGGGATTTAGAAGGGCACCGAACACCACGACCTAGCTGAGTTCACGGCTCCCTCTGCTCAGCTGAGAAACATTTAGCACACTGGTTGCTGCTGGTCAGGATTTCATAGGTTTTCTCCAAGACGTCTAACCCCGGCCTTCCTAAGAAACAACCACTTGTGTCTCAGGATTTATGGGAACCAACTACGGCTCACGGAGAGCTTCTGTCCGAGTCAGTCTCTCAAATGCTCCTTCCCTAGACCTTCCCCGGGTGGAGTCGTCTCATCTGTCCAAGTGATTTAACTTCAGCATCTCAGTAGCTTTCAGCCACAAGGTCTAGAAACTGCCCAATCCTGCCTCTATTCCGTAACTTGGAGAACAACGTTTATTAAAGCTGAAGGAGATCACGGTACAGGATGGCAGGTACAAGAGTGGGAGGTGGCTTTGAGGCCACTGATCCAGCTCATTCAATTTACAGATGAGAAAACGAAGGTCTAAGCTAAGAGCCTTGCCCACGGTCACATAGAGAGTAAGGGGCAAAGGTGGGATTTGAGCTGAGGCTATCCGAGGTGGCTCAGCGGATAGAGTGCTGGGCCTGGGGTCAGGAGGATCTGAGTTCAAATCCAGTCTCAGACACTACCAGCTGGGCAAGTCATGTAATCCTAGTTGCCTCAGTTTCCTCATCTGTAAAATGGGTTAGAGGAGATGGCGAATCATTCCAGTAAGTCAAACACGACTGAAAGCAACTTGACAACAGCCTCTGACTCTAATGCCCCTTTTAAAGAAATATTTAAATATTTAATTTAAAATATTTTTAAAATATTCCTTTTCCCTTCGGGCTCCAGAATAAAATAATTCACAAAAGCTCCCGTGAAAAGAACCTTGGTCTCAGAATCAGGAGAGGGCACGTGTATGCATTGTATGCATGTACTGTGTGTGAATGCGCATGTATGTAAGTATGTGCATTGTGCATATATCTATGTACATGTGTGTGCACCGGGTGCATGTATGTGCATGTGTGTGCATTGTAAGTCTATGCATTGCGTGTGTATGCATGCATTGTGTGCATGTATGTATAAATCTGCATGTGCATGTGTGTGAGTCTATGTACATATGTATGCACTGGGTACATGTATGGGCATGTGAGTGTCTGTGTACACCTATGTGCACTGGGTGTGTGTATGTGCGTGTATGTATCTATGTGCGTGTGTGTGCACTGGGTGCATGTATGTGTGTGTGCACACACGTGCCTGCTGGGGGAGACCAGAATGAGAGGCGGGCCCAGCCCAACCACTGTCCCCTCCCCTCTGGGTTCCCAGCTTTTCCCTTATGACCCCCCCAGGGGTGCTGCTGTAGCCCCTTTTGCAGAAGAGGGGCTTGGGGGAAAGTCCTGAGAGACCCTCCTCCTGCCATGGGTTAAGAGGGGGCCTGTGTGCCTGGGGGGGGGGGCCAGGAGAGCTTTCCTGGCTCAGAACCAGGCCCGGGGGAGGTACCCCATGAGTGCTAGTTAGCCGACGAGTTGGGCTAGCAGCCTTTGCTGTCACTCGTATCCCTCTCGAGCCCCCAAACAGCTCTGGACGGCTGAGGCTCCTTCCAACCCTGACTCAGGGCAGGAAAGGCAGGGACCCTCTTTGCTGGCCTTCCTTGGGCCTTTTCCCAAACCCCAGCTGTTTTCCTGCTCTAACTGCTCCCTTGGGACAACCGACGATGTGACACCGCCCAGCAGCACAAGGCATGGATGCTCCGGCTGAGGTGAGTGCACTGGAGGGCACAGCCCCCCCCCCCGGCTGAGACCAGAGGCCTCCAACAAGTCCCACGTGTGGCTTGGGGCCCCATGCTCCAGGCAGGCAGCCCGGGGGGCACCCCCGAAGTCAGGCAGCCCCGGGATCGCGTCCCACTTCCCACTCAGAGACTACGTGATCCCAGGCAGGTCACTCAGCTTCCTCCTCTGTAAAGGAAGGGGGGAGGATGGAGCACCAGGTCCCCAGGTGGTGACTCCCAAGTGTCAAAGGCAGGACCCGGAAGGAGGAAGGGATCTGGCCCGAGTGGCCGAGGAGCCGGGTGGGCCCTCCCGCCTCCACCAGCCGACAAGGGCCCGGAGGCCCCTCCAGGGAGGCCCCCGCCAGCGGTGGGGGGGGGAGGGGGGGGCAAGCTGGCCACTTTCCCCAGACTCCCCTTGGGCAACAGCGTCGCTGTCAGAGAAAGGCCCCGGCACACTGTCTATTACACAACAGCTTCTGCCGGACATTCAGGGCCAGGCAGGACCCGCCTCGCTCCCCTTCTCCCAGGGCAGGGCCCGGCTCTCCTGCTGAGGAAGGAAATGGACACATGCGAGAAGCAAAGCTTGGCTTAGGCCGACGGCTGTTCTGTGATTTTTCTGCTCTGAAAGGGAAAAACAGAACGGGTGGGTTTTCTTCCCTACCTGGGAGGGCCAGCACACCTGCAGCGGGGACAGGGAGGGTCAACGGGCCGGGCCCCAAGGAGACGCCCCCCCTGGCCCCCAGCGGCGGCAGCTCCCCAGCCTGAGACCCCGCTGGCTGGAGAACACGCTCTCTGAGGAGGAAGGGTGGGGGGTTCCACTGGCACCGGGTTTCCATTTCCCGTCTGGTTCCATGATCTCACTGGGCCGGGTTAAAAGCTCGGCTCATCAGGGTCGGCCGGCCCCGCCTCCAGCAACATTTATTTCCTACCTTGGGTTTTGGCAGAGAAGCGGCCTCCGCCTTCCTAAGGGGGCCCCCCCTCTGGCCCTCGGCCCCATCAACCCATTCTTTGGGCTCGCAGAGAACGCGGGTGCTGCCCATGAGCGGGAAGGGGCTCCCCAGAAGGGGCCCAGAGCGAGTTCGCCAGGAAGCTTGACGTTAACGTCTGGTCTCAGGTCAGAAACGCGTGACTTTCAACCCCAAATCAGACACTGGCTGTGTGGTCTTGACAAAGTCACCCAACTTCCCTCCGCCTCGGTTCCCTCGTCTGTAAAACTGGGATAACAAGTGTTCCTACGTCCCAGGATGTGGCGAGAATCCTAGAAGTTAACATATGTAAAGTCCGTATAATATTATAATATATCATATATATACCATGAATATATTATATATAATAATGTGAATACTATTCATGTTGAATATTACTAGTAGTGGTATCATTATTGTGTGGGAAGAATTTTTAATGGGCAGAAAATGATATGAGGGGAGAGCTCGGTCTTCCCCACTGACGACGAAGTCATCCACAAGGTGCAGAGAAGACACAGAAGAGCTTCTGAATGAGACCAAGGCCAAGAGGCGACGCCCCTGCGAGGGAGGTTTCAGAACGGCCCCGTTAGGCCAGAAGGCCCCCGTCCGCCCCTGGCTGCCGGTGACTTGCCCCATGGGAAACTCCCGGCATCTCTCGCCGAGGCGTCCAGTTACTCCCTTCCGCCCCCGTTGTTGGTTCCCATGGTGGGGCCTAAATGGCTCCTTTTCCTGCCAGAAAATGTTCAGGAACAAAAGGCCAAACGGCAAAGAGCTGCCTCTAAACAGCACCGGGAGGGAGGCTGGCCTTACACACGGGCAAGTCGGAGGCTGCTTACTGAGAGTAATAGGAGGAGGAGGACAGGGGTGACAGCCCATTATCAGAGAGAACCAGAGGAACATTATACCGGGAGAAGGAGGAGGGGGGAAAAGGAGGAGGAGGAAGAGGAAGAAGAGGAGGAGGAGGAAGAAGAGGAAGATGAAGAAAAGGAAGGGGAGGAAGAGGAAGAGGAGGAGGAGGAAGAGGAGGAAAAAAAAAGAACTAATGTTTATATAGCACTTCAAACTTTGCCAACTGCATTACCAAAAATATGTCACTGGAACTTCACAACCACCCTGGGAAGTGGAGGCTATCATTAGCCCCATTTCACAGAGGAGAAAACTGAGACACAGAGGGCACCTTGGCCAGGCTCCCAGAGAAGGGAAGGCTTTCTGCAGGCGGTGACCCCTGAGCTGAGCCCCAAGGAAGCCAGGGATTCACAGTCTGCATCTTGGAGGAAACCGCTTCCAGCTGGGGAGCCCCCGCAGCAGGCAGATGCGGTCAGAAGGCGGCCAGCTCTCCCAGCTCCGCTGAAAGCCGACCACCTACGAGAGCCGGGGGCTCTGGGAGAGCCCCTGCGGCCGAGACCCGCCCCCCCCCATTCCTTCCATGGGAGTCCTCTTGGCTGCTCAGAAACTTCCTCGGTCCCGAAGCTTCCCAATAACAACAATAATCCCAGTCAGCTTCTACAAAATGCTTTTCCCACATCCACAGATAGACAAATGGTTGCTTTCCATGGATAGTCTCCTAAAAGCCCAAGTCACGGAGGGCTCTGAACCCCCCCCCCAGAGGACTGTGTGTGACCCCGGGAGTGAGGGGGCCTCACTGATTTGGGGGAGGGGCTCCATCAGAGGCTTTAGGAAGAGCCCTTTGACCACTCAGGGAAGGAGCAGCATTTGCTCCATTCCCAGGATCCAGCTCCCCCCCTTCCAGCCTCAATTTCTTTTCTGTTACAGAGACTCAGGTGGCAGCCCCTGATCCGCTCCGACTTTGACTCTCGGCTCCATGAGCGGTTCCACTCTCTAATAAAGTCCAGGTTTGGGGATCCAGGCTGAGGTGAGCCCCAGGATCCCCAAGAGGCTGCAGGGCCCCCTCCACATGGTCTCTGAGGAGCTCTGCTGCCGGAGGATACCCCATGTTGGCTCAGTCCCAACCCAACGGCCCAGGGCGAGTCTCAGGCCCCACATGGGGCTGGCTTGGGTTTGGGGGGCATCCGCAGGCCCCCGAAGCAACCAGACTTGGAGATGTGCAGGTGCCGCAGGTGCCAAACGGTTGGAAGGTCTTGCTTCTTGCTCCTGTCCCCGGGCCGGCCGCTGCCACTGGGACTGCCAAAGCTGTCGTGAGCAACGTGAGCCCGCCCCTGACCCAGGCGAGACCCTCATCTCTGGCCGCCCGCGTGCCGGGGCCCTTGGCCAGATGGGACTCAGATGATGTGCTGCCATGGCTCCAGGGAAGGCCTGAGTGAGGGCCTGAGCCTATCCTCCTCTGGAGGCCTCCCCTCCCTCAGCACGGACATGGGCTCTGCAAATGGGTTCAATTGAACCCAAAGGAAGGGTTTTGCTTTTAACTCTGCTGGGGAGGGAAAGAACTCCCGATTTCCCAGAAATCACAGGAGCAGCCCTCCCACCCATACCCCTTAAAATATATTAGTGAGCGTTAGAGAAGCAGGGAGGGAGTCCCTGAAGCCGGCGACGAGTCAGGAGACACGGTCACACCCCACGTCAGACACTTCCTAGCCACGTGGCCCGAGTAAATTCTAGAACTCCTCTGAGCCTGGGTTTTCCCATCTGTGAAATGGGGGCAAAACAACACTAAGTGAATCAGAGCACCGTTGTGAGGATCCAGAGACCGTGTATAAGGCACCTTGCAAGCCTGAAAAATCCTCTGAAGTGGAATCAACATTATGGTGATTTGACCAAACTTTCCAACTTCCCCTTCGCCCCAAACACAACCTCCCTTCTGAGGCCGGCGATTTCCAGCAGTAGGAGGCCACCGTCTCCATGACAGAACCACAGAATGCACGAGGTGGAGGGGCCTCCACTGCCCTGTTACACCCCAGCCCCCACAGAACAGCCAAGGAAGGAGAGCCTTCCAATCTCCTGGAAGCCCTGGGAGCGAGGGAGCCCGTCTGACGTCCAGCCCAAAGGAATCTCGAGGCGCTTCTGGAGGGCTCCGCCCTCTGCGCCACACAGCCGGGTACATGAGAGCTTCCCGTAGGGGAAGACGGCCAGCTTGGCCAGCCACTCTCCCTGCCCCTCAAAGCTCCTCTTCTCCAGCTCAAACAGTCTGAGATTTAGAGCCAGAGACTGGGAGCTTGTTCATTCCTAATCTGAGTTTGGGCAAGTCCCTTCCTCTCCATGGGCCTCAGTGTACTCATCCATAAAATGGGGGAGTTGGACGGGATGACTTCCAAGGTCTCTTCTAGTTCTAAATCTGATCAGAAAGCCAACGGAAGAGAATATTTATACTATTTATAATATATTATGTTATATTATATTATATATACAGAGACAGAGAGAAAGATGGATGAACAGAATAACCAGACAGACAGACAGATAAAGAGAGAGAGACAGAGATATGGATGGATGACTGGCTGAATGAATGGGGAGGAGAAAGAGAGAGATGGATGGAAAGAAAGGAAGGAAAGAAGGAGGGAGGGAGAGGCCTACATCCCACCCTTAAGCATCAGGAAGCTGGGACACGTCCAGAGGAAGACGCCCAAATGGATGAGAGAAAACGAGACACAAGAGCGGGCCAGGGGCGCTGGTGCTGTTCGGTGCTGATTGTGGCTGGCGTGATTGGTGAAGGAGATGGGCAGGCCCGGGGCTGGGAGGGGTCAGGCTTGCTTCGCTTGGCCCTGGGGGGCAGAACTGGGAGTGGGGGGAACACCGGCAAAGCAGAACTTTGGGCTCAATGCTAAGAGAGAGCCCCGACAGTTAAATCTGTCCCGAGGAGTGAGGGCCCTGGGTGCCATTGCCCCCTCCCACTGCAGCCCCGGCCACCTTTGGACAGAGAGAGGATGAGCTTGCCAGGGGTGGAATAAGTGGGAGCCCCGTCCAGGCCCGGCTTGGCCAGGAGGACCCCCGAGACCGCTGCCAGCTCCGAGATGCCAGCCCGGGATATTTATCCCTCTAATGAAAGGCTTGGATTTTTTCCCTAATAATATTGGAGCAGCTTCCAGAGGTTTACAAACCCCGGCCATTTGTGGCCCACAGCAGGGAGGATCAAAGTCCTGCCTCTGAAGGAGCCGTGAATCACTCTGTCACTCTTCTGCCAACCATCTCCCAGGCAGTGGGCACTGCAGGAGCCTGCCTCTGGGGGGGGGGCGGCTGGGCTGCTTCACCTCCCACTCCTTCCCTGCCCCCCCCCTTCTGAGAACACTCAAGGCTTTCAGGTTCCATCTTTATTTCGAGTTCACCTGGGGACAAATTAGTTCCAGAAGAGAAAGGCCCGGATCGCAGCCTCCCGCCAACTTTCCGGAATTCCTCCCAGAGACACAGCCTCTGCACAGAGACGAGCCGGGAAGAGAGTTTGGGGGGACCTGGAGCCGACGGCCAGGCAAAAGCTCCCGCCCTGCACAGACGGCCTGTAGTCAGCATAAGCCCGAGCCAACGACTTCTTGTATCGTCAGAAAGGGCTAAGTAAGCACCTACTGTGTGCCAAGCCCCGGGAAGAAGCATCCAATAGGCCCAGAGGGTCTCAGAAGGAGTGATGGGCTTGGACGGGACACTGAGCCCCGGAGCCTTGGTTTCCCCGGGAGTAAGATGGAGAGATGGAGCCCCATGGCTTCCGAGGCCCCTTCAGGCTCTATGGTCCTTTCCTCTGTGCACAGGAGCCTTGCCTTTCATGGGAAGGAAACCTCCCTTTCATAGGAAGACATTCTGGGGAGTGGAAGCTAGAGGTCGATTCCAAGAATAAGGCAGAAGGGAAGAAAGCCGTGCTGGGGCCCCACCCATGAGCATTACTAGGACCTAACCAAGTGCAATCTGGGACGGTGAGTTGGGCCCAGAGCGTCTCCTGGCTGCTGGCCAGCGTTCCCATGAAGTCCTGGCGCCTTGGGGAGCGAGGAACAGCTCTCCCGGGAATCCAGGGCTGCAAACTGCTCAAAGGGAGGCAGAGATGGGGCAGGGACCCAAAGCCGGGGCGAATGTTCTCTGCTGGAAGCCTGGCAGCCCCGTGGAGCCTTGGGGAGCGGGGAGCAGCTCTCCCGGGAATCTGGTGGTGCAGTGGGTAGAGCACCAGCCCTGAAGTCAGGAGGACCTGAGTTCAAATTTGATCTCAGACACTTAACACTTCCTGGCTGTGTGACCCTGGGCAAGTCACTTAACCCCAAGTGCCTCAGCAAAAAATAAATAAAAGCACAGGCTCCGCCCACAAACAAAGGTGAGGAGGCTCTCCTCCGGCCCAGGACACCCCTGGGCAGCCTAGACAGGCAAGTACCCAGAGTGACTATGCCTGCAGTTCGGGCAGGTCGCCACCTGGAGGCAGTCACTCGCAGCATATTAGAGCATCAGGATGCAAACGTGTCTGCTCCAAAATCACAGACTTTTACAAAAAGAGAGACTTTCTCCTGACTCCGAGGCCATTTAGTCCCAAAACCTCATTTTACAGATGAAGAAACTGAGGCCAACATTAAGGGGCCTGCCAAAGGTCAGAGACAAAAGGACAGACTCTCCTTGGGCACTAAAAGCCATGATAACTCAGTCCTTGGCCACCTGCCAACCTTTAACCCTTCGCTCCAGCCACGCCATGAGCCGGCCCTGCTGCCCCAGGGCTGCCCCTGAATCCACTGCCTTTATGCCGGCTCTCTGCCCCACCTGGTCCCAGAGACCCAAATCCAGCCTCAGCTGCTACAGGTCACTTAAACTCCGTCTGCCTCGGTTTCCCCATCCCTGAAGTGGGGATAATGCTAACGCCCACCTCCCAGACCCGCAAGGAGGGTCAAACGAGGTGATGTTTGTACAATAATTGGCCCTGGGCTGGCACACAGTAGTCACCATAGAAATAAATGTTAGCTGCTATTATTTATCATTATTATGGAACATTGCGTATCATGCTGGATTTTTTCCTTGTTTACTTTTGCTGAAATATTCTCCCCAGAGAAAAGATCCATTTAAAAAGACAGGTGACAAAAATAAAAGATATCTATAAAAATACAAATGTCTGCTATTATTAATACCCAACAACAACAACAACAAAAACCCTGGTCTTTATTTTAGACAGTTGGGTACAGTGAACAGAGAGCCAGGAAGCCGTGGGTTAAAGCACTATCTCTGACCTTTCCTAGTAATGTGGCTCTGGGCAGGTCACATAATTTCTCTTAACCTCAGTTCCCACATCTGTAAAACGGGGACAGTGATCACGTCTGTTTTACTGGATTGTGCCGAGTTCCAAACGAGATAATCCACACAGAGCATTCTGCAAACTTCAAAATGTTCTGTCAGCTATTATTATTATAAGCTATAAAATATATTATTTTATCAGCCATAAATGTCAGCCACTCTTATGATTATCAGATGTAACACAAAGCCATTTACGGATCTGAAGAAAAAGCCGCTCCGGGAAAGCATCGCGCCAAGGAATGATTTAAGACAAACATCTGCCTCCTTCCCCCCAGCAGAGGCAGCCACGGGAAATGGTCAAGGTCCCTTCCTCCAGTGGAGGCAGCCACGGGAAATGGCCAGGGTCCCTGCCTCCATCCTTGGAAGCAGCCAGGGGAAATGGTCAAGGTCCATTCCTCCATCGGAGGCAGCCACGAGAAGGAGTCAGGGTCTTTCTCACTCATTCATTTCACTGATCCCCGAAGCTTTGCCACCAGTGTGGTTCCCACTGGGTTGGATGAGTCCATTTGGATCTTGCTTTCAAGGAAAGATTTCAAGGTCAACGGGAGCAAGATGGGCATGAGCTAAGCCCAGAATGTTCAGGAGGCAGGAAGAGAGAGACCGGCCAGGTTGGGATGGGGCAGGGGGTAAGACAAAGGGGATTCTAACCCTTACTGTGTCCATTCAGGAAGCCTCAAGTAAAGACACCAAAAGTTTGGGGGACATTAAGTAAGAGAACAAAAGGAAAAGACTGCAGAGAATACTGGGTAGGCCGCCTCCAATGTTCCCCCAAAACAATCCATCACTACTCTATTCTCTCTTGACTATAAACAACAATAGTACAGTTATAGAGTGTTTGAGGTTCACAAACCACGTACACACATATACATGTGGATGGATGGTCATTATGTTGTGTGCTCATGTGTAAGTGTGGAAAGAGGAGAGAAGAAGAGGGGAAAAGGGAGGGAGGGAGAAAAGGGAGAGGGAGAAGAAAGCTAGATCGGGAGCTTGGATTCAATTACGCATGTATTAAATCCTTAATCTACGCCAGGCACAAGGCTAAGGGCCGGGGCTACAAACTCAACAAACAAGACAGGCCCCTGCCCTCAAAGAGCTTACATTCTAATGAGGAAAGACAAAATAAAAGAGCTAGAAAAGGAAGGAGAGGGAGGGAAAAAATCCAAAAGCCCCAGGCTGAGCCAGCTCAGAAGTAAGGACTGGGGGTGCAGCTACTGTCCCCAATGGAGGCTCCGGGGGGGGGGGGGGGGGGGCACAGCAGCCAGAGAAGGCTGCTGGGATGGAGGTGGGAAAATTCTGCAGAGACAGAAGCTAAGCCAGATTGCCCTGAGCCACTATGACCCTCATTCAGATGCAGCCTCCAAGCTTTGTCACCTGTGGGACCGTGAATGTCTCCTCTCCCTGAGCCTCAGACAAGTCTCTAAAACTTATCTACAACATCAGGGCTGCCTCCTTTAGGGGGAAGGCCCCATCTTTGGATTCTCTACCTCCCTGACCAGGTCCTTTGCCCCAAAGGACTTAACCCTTTTGCCTCCAGAAACTCCTGCCTTTGGGTCCTTCCTGGTCCTTATCTCAGTCCCTGTTATCTCAGTCCTTGTTATCTCAGTCCCTATTATGTCAGTCCCCTGGCACAAGGGGCTTGACTCTAACCATTCCCCACTCCATTACTCAGCCTTCTCACAGCCACCTTGCCGCTATACAATTATCCCCCATGTCAAGTCACCAGAGTGAATTGTTGAACCATAATCACCATTACTGCTGGAGAGGGTATGTCCATCTATACTTCCATGACCTCATTCATCAAGCCAGTACCTTTCCAGTCAGTCGGTAAACATGAATAAGCGCCTACTGCGCACCACATACCGTGCTGACGTCAAACTTGATACAAACAGTCAACTGGGGCTAATCTCAGGAAAGCTCAGGTATTAAGGGGAATTAGGAAAGGCTTCCCACAGAAGGAGGGTTTTTTTTATCTGAGATTTGAGGAATCCAGGAGACCCAAGAGGAAGCGGACGTGAGGATTTCAGATAATCAGAGAAAATGACCAGAATGGGGAGCTGGATTATATTGTGGAAGGAGCGGCAAGGAAGGGGCTATCACTGGAAATAACCACTCATCCAGAAGAGACACTTCTTCCATTGGAGAGCCCTTTGAAAAGGCAAAGACCCCTAGGATTTCGAGCACTTAGCACATTTCTTGGCGCACAGGAAACGCTTTATAATTGCTGCTTCCTTCCTTTGTTCTCTCCAAAATCCAGCAGTGACAGCCCGTTATGCTCAAGCAGTGGATGCTGAGCGTGTGGGGAACCCTTGGAGGAACCCAGCCACCCAAAGACCCCAAGTCAGATATACACACACGAGCATGCGTGTTTATGGGGCTCCCCTTCTGCTAGGATTAGAGCTTGGACTCAGTTTATCTCCTGGCAGCATCTTGAATAGTCTCTCTCATAAAAGTGAGAAGAATAAAGCTCTTAAGAGAATGAAACTGACCTTTCTGAAGCCAATTCAGATAAACTCACAGATTCACTTTACAAGAGAAATGAGTTCCTGCCCCTCCATTCCTCCGCCATAAAGCATAAGCCTCTGAAAGCCCAAAAGCCAATTCTGTACTTAACAACCTATAAAAGGCGGCCTTGGGCTGCATTTAACAAGGAGCTCCCAGCACTCCTCAGAGGGTCCAGGTACGCGTTTCTGTCCTAACAACTTCCTCTGCTGCAGAAGTTCTGCGGTGCCATAACCCAAAGCCAGAACAAAGAGCAGTAAGAGAATCCAAATGTCTGACAGGTCAACGAGTCCACTCTCAGCCCTCTGCTGAGCCTCCCACAGGAGGCAGCGTGGTCAAGTGCATAGAATCAGATGGACACTGAATCAGAGTAGCAGGTACAACAGAACTTAAGGGAAGAGGTCAGGTAGAGCAGGAGTAAGAGGAGAGAATTGAGCTACATTCTTATTTGAACAAGCAAGTCAAAAACGAGCAATTATTAAGTGCCTACTCTATGCAAAGAATGACAAAATCAGTCCCTGCACTCATCTAACTCACAGTCTAATTAATGAGGGAGACGACATGCAAACAGCTTAGATACAGACAGGAGGGATGGGCGTTGAGCTTAGCGCCCAGCTAAGGGCAATAGAGCTTCAATTTACAAGCATTTTTCTCACAACTCTACACTTACATTGATATCTCATTGTGAGGGGAGAGAAGGCAATTGGGGTTAAGTGACTTGCCCAGAGTCACACAGCATTTGAACTCAACTTCAGGGCTGGTGCTCTATCCACTGGGCTACCTAATCTGTTATCTCATTTTATAAAATAATTAACTGAGGATCAGTCAGTCAACAAGCATTTATTAATTGCTTGCTGTGGCTCAGAGTCCCAAAGCTAAGGAGAAGTAAAGTTAGGACTAGGACACGTGTCTTCTCTCTCCTAGGCCAGGGCTCTGTCATTGTCCATTTCTGTCCCTTCTCGGGTCACTTTCTTTACTTTAATAAAGCTTTTGTGGACCCTAGCATCCTTCCTCAATCTCAGGTCATGCTGAGTATTAGGATCCTATTGCTTCACTCTTGATTCCTCATGGCACATCATGGTACCAGTGATTTATACTTTATTTATACTTTATACTAGTCTAGGGAAGGTCAAAAGGGAGAGTGAAGGGAGGGATGGACAGATGGATGGATGAACGGACAGAGAGCCAGCTTAAGAAACTCAAACAACTTGAGAGAGGGCAAGAACAAGAGCGAGAGGAGAAAGTCTGGGAGCCAGGACTGGGATCAAGTTAGTATATATCCAATTAATTGTAGGGACAAATTGTGAGACTTAAAAAATGGAGAGAAAAAATCTATATAAACACAGTAAGTGATAGAAAACGCAATTTTAACCCTATAATTCTAACTTTAAATATAAAGGAATTCAATTCCCCAGTAAAACAAGAATGGAAGAATAGAAAAAACAATTTGCCGCATTTAAAAAATACATCGAAAAAATAAGGCCGTGCAAAATGAATATGTAAGGCTATCAAAAAACAGGGGTTTCAATCATGTTATTTGACGGGCAAAAATAAAAATTCACAGCATCGAGAGGGATAAGCAATCATGCTCAAAAGCATCATAGATAAAATAATTATTAAGTATAGATGGACCAAATGACAGAGCATTTAAATTCATCAAGAGAAAGTCAAATGAACTAGCAAAAGACTAAGACAGTTATGGTATGTTTTGTTGTGGTTTTGAGGCTGGGTCTCCCCATGTCACACAGGCTAGAATTACAGCAACCATTTTCCAGACTATTCCCACTGCTGATTGGCGAGGGAGTGTGGACTCCCTCTCTATCTATCCTGGGAAAGTTCTCCCCTCTATCAGCAGCCCAGTGACCCGTGGCTCTCAAGGGTTCACCATGTCGTTGCCAGACTTGGAATGGACACATGATTGGCTTAAGACTCTGTAGCTCCGGACTCTGGATCTCAGATGATTCCCTTGCCTCCATTTCCCCAATAGCAAGGATTACGGACATGGACTGCCATGTCTGACCTACATATCTCTTCACACTGTCCCCTCAGGTATTACTGTGCCAGCCTGGCTAGGCTAGCTATAGGTCTTCCCTACCCATCGGGGGTCCCCACAGCCTTCTCAGGGAACCATAAATTTCACACATTTAATCTGCACAATCAAAATGGCTCCTATTAGCATGACCTGGGCCAACCTAGCCATGTGTAACCCTAAACAACTTAAAACCATAAAACAAAAATTTTCACCTCTAGTTCTCCTTCTAAGTGTAATTTTTGCCTCAGTTTACAAACACTCATTAGGGGAGAGGGCGCTTTGTCACACTTGGGGGATCCCTGCTTCACTCTGAATTCCAAGCCTCAGACTCTCATGTCAAAAACCAAAGCAGCCAGCAGGAAGTGGCCATGTTGCTTTCTCAGTCTCTCTCTCCCCATCCGGGGCCTCACCTCGGCAGAGTTAAGGAACAGGAAAGCGATCTTCACAGTGATCGACTAAAACCAAATGTCACCCTAATATTTCAGTTATTGCTGAAATAAAAGTTCCCTCCCGATTTCCTAGATCTCTAACTTAAGGATGCTTCCCCCTTTGGGGAGCATTGTTAAAACCAGAAGGCCAAGCACCTTCCCAAAGGGCGAGATTTCTGGAAACAGACTGTTTACATTTGGAAAATCTCAGGGGTTCTGGTGACTTGACCAGGAAAGGGGGGAGGAGAGGGGAAGTCAGCACGTCCATCAAGACTGTGAGAAACAGTCCTGGGCTGCTCAGATTCCCAAGAAGTCCTTGACCCAAGAGGTGCCCAGAGAGGCCGAGGGGAGCCTGTAAACAAGGCCTGGTCCAGATCTAGAAGCAGCCTGGATCTTTCCTCAGGCTACCAGGGTCAAGTCTGGCCCTTTGAAGGCTGACAGAAAATGAAAAGCAGCAGGGCCCCCTTGGAGGGGATGTCACCTGCTTCTTTCATGGTTATTTTCCTATTAACTCCCATTAAAATCTTTTTTTACCCTGCCCCCTCCTTCTTACATACACACAGGGTATCTGTCAAAATAACATTTTCTCCCTTTAAAGGTACTTTTTAAAAGTTGTACCATAAGCCTTAGTTTTAAAAAGGGATAAAATACAATTCTTAGACAACTAGGAAAGGGAAAGGCAAGGACCCCTTGATAGGATGGAAGAAGGGAAGGAACAGGGCAGCGTCAAACTCATCCCCAACCTCTGTGTTCTGTGGGGCTCCAGGACAACCGAGTCGAGGGGATCGCAGAAATGATGAAGAGGAAAGGTTGCTGCGTTGGAAGACCTCTCGCTCCCAATCTGCATCACTTGGAGCAAGCCATTTTATCTATCTAATCCTCCATTTCAGAGGATGGACTTTGAAAACCAGAGTCCAACCTCTTCTTTTTACTTATAACGAAACTGAGGCAGAAAACTCAAATGACTTGCCGAGAGTCCCTTGGTAGTATGTATCAAAAACAGCATTTGAACTCGGGTCTTTCTCACTTCAAGTGCAGAGCCCAATCACTACAGAAAGTTCCTTTTCCCTTCCTTGCCCTTCCTTGTCCTGCTTTGGAGATGTTGGCAGTTGTCCCCAGAGTTTGGAAGGCAAACGGGACCCACGTATCCCTCCTCTGTCGCCCCTCTCTCCTGCTCCGGATTCCCATCCTGGGGCATTTAACCATAAAGCCTTTCCTTGTGTGAGTTTAAAAGCGCCATTGTTTGGTATGGCTGGTCTAATTTTTCAAGCAACCCTTCCCCCTTTAAATCCAAGGGCAACTGTGACAAAGTAAGGCAATTCCCAGCACTGAATGTAAGATCATTTTTGGCTCTCTCTGAATCACCTTCCATTAGAGAAAAAACCATTCCCCTGCTACGCCCCAAACACACACGGGGACAGAGATCGAGGTCTCTCACTCTGTGACGGCGATCGCCTGGAAGGGAGCGGGACCTCGCCTGGGGGCCACGCCTAGGGACCACGCCTGGGGACCACGCAGACTTACCTTCTGCCACATGTTGATGAAAAACAGCTCTCGAGAGACATTGAAGGAGACGTTGGTATCATAGGCATCGTCTCCCAGGTTGGAGATGGAAATGTTAAGGGAAAGATTCTTTACGGCTCCCAGGGCCAGGTACGGCATGTCTGCGTCGACCCTGGAATTATAAGCAGAAAGACATTAGTTTGGACCGGCAAGGTCCTGGCAGGAGAAGTGGTGGGTATTGGACGTGCACGCAGTGTTCGCTTTATGTCAATTCTCATTAAGCAAATTCAATTTTACATAAAGAATACATATATAATATATAAAGAAATCCATATCCCCAAAAGCCGCCTCTGTTTACCGTATCCTGCAGTAGTACTGGGCCTTCTCCCTCTGTTCCTGCCCCGTGGCTTGACGCTCTACAGCTTCCTACTCCCACCAAAACCCCTTCCAAGTGACAGCAGAACAGCCTGATAAGAGCTCTCAAGTGTCCTCTAGGCTTCTCTTCTTCGGGATCCAAAGGATTAGCATAATGATAGTTAATAATGGAACGAGGACGAGATAATCCTTTGACCGAAATCAAAATTCTGAACTCCCCATGTTAGGTGGTCACCAATACTCATAAGTCATCACACCAAGGACGTGAACTCCTTGGAGAAGGGGCTGGGTTTTGCTTCTTTGTGTATCCCTAGCACTTAGCACAGTGCCTGGAACACAACCGGTGTTTAGTGTTTATTGGCCATGGATGCCGATTGATTAATGTGGAAAGCATCGAGTGCTATATAACTACGGGGTTACTGTTTTATAAGAGTGGAGAAGGAAGGCTACAGGTCTGTGGTTTTATCCATGGAGGAGACTCCAAGACACAAGAAGTTCCTTCACTGGAGCTGACTTCTGACTGGACGGTAAGTTCCAGTCTTAGAACGGTGACTCAGCCCTGAGAAGGGCCTCGGTCATGTGTATCTATTGGCACATAAGGGTCAGAATCAGGATTTGCACCTGGATCCTCCAGATTTCAAGGCTGTGCTTCTGGATATATCCTCAGCCACTGATTCCTTAGTTTCACCTTTTTGCCACCCAGCCATGCCCTTGGAAACTGACTTCCAGATACCATGCCTATGCTCAAATTAAGATTTGCAAGTTTGGAACTCCCACCATGAGGCTGTGCCATCCTTATTAGTGAGAGCATGAGAACCAGCTGATAAAGCTCTCAAGTGTCCTCTAGGCTTCTCTTCTGGTACATCAGACTGGCATCACATCCTAACCCCAAACATCTTCCTGCCAGCCACTGCTAGCACCAGCCCTGCCCCCTTTATTCACCTCTTACTCTGAGCACCCTAAACAAATTAATCCTATTGCTCCCAGAAAAGGAGGCATCCATGATTCTAGTATCATCCCTGGGACTTGCATTAGAATGTAAGTTCCCTGAGGGTAAGAACTGTTTCACTTTTGTGTTTGTATCATCAGTGCTTAGCATGGGGCTCAAAACTTAAAACAAGTGCTCCATAAATTCTTATTTGTTCATTTCATGCTGTCTTATTTTTTTTCTGTATATTGCTGTATTTGTGAGAGAGGAAATATAAGATTTTAAAAAAAACAAGGTTAATGCATTCTCAGCTCAGCCTGTCTAAACAGTAAAAAGTATATGACACTTCAATTAGGTATCAGATGCCAAAACAGAAATTCTGAAAGGAGATGAGGAAATTGTTTGTCTCCATTTTTTGCCATTCTTTTAGACAGAGCATAACATCCATCCCCTGAAAATCCCATCTTTCCTACTTTGGAAGCAAAAGCATTGATGGTCTGAACTGATCTGAAAATTTAATTTAGTAGAGAATTCCAAATCCCTGTAAGGGTGCCAAGAAAACAGACCCCTGACCCCCAAGTGATTGCTGAAGTTATTTACTATGTAGGTTAATTTAATTTTAACTGGACCCAAAGAGATACTAAAGAAGGGAAAGGGACCTGTATGTGCCAAAATGTTGGTGGCAGTCCTTTCTGTAGTGGCTAGAAACTGGAAAATGAATGGATGCCCTTCAATTGAAAAATGATTGGGTAAATTGTGGTATATGAATATTATGGAATATTATTGTTCTATAAGAAATGACCAGCAAGATGATGTCAGAGAGGCTTGGTGAGACTTACATGAACTGATGCTGAGTGAAATGAGCAGGACCAGGAGATCATTATATACTTCAACAACGATACTGTATGAGGATGTATTCTGGTGGAAGTGGATTTCTTCCACAAAGAGACCTAATTCAGTTTCAGTTGATCAATGATGGACAGAAGCAGCTACACCCAAAGAAAGAACACTGGGAAATGAATGTAAACTCTTTGCATTTTTGTTTTTCTTCCCAGGTTATTTTTACTTTCTGAATCCAATTCTTCCTGTGCAACAAGAGAACTGTTCGGTTTTGCACACATAGATTGTATCTACGATATACTGCAACATATTTAACATGTATAGGACTGCTTGCCATCTAGGGGAGGAGGTGGAGGGAGGGAGGGGAAAAATCGGAACAGAAATGAGTGCAAGGGATAATGTTGTAAAAAATTATCCTGGCATGGGCTCTGTCAATGAAAAGGTATTATAATAAAATAATAATAATAATAATTTTAACTGGACTCAAGGCTATTTCTGAAGGCATCCCACTCAAGATGGTTTGAGAAAACTCTTTCAACTTGAACATGAGCAGAAATTATATGAATTAGTGCTCGTCAACCTATCCCAGAATGGTATCATCCTCGGTGGCACAGGGCCTTTGCTCACGGCTGTACCTCTTGCCCCAAATAACCCCTTCTCTCCCTGGAGGATTTCTAGCTCCCTTCAAGGCAAAAGTCAACTGCCGCCTCCTACATAAGGCTCACCCTGAGCTCAGCATTGCTAGTGAAGGAATTCTTCATTTCCAAAATGTCTATTTACTTTGAATATATGATATATTTTTCTTGTATGTGTATTTCCTTTATATATGTAGTGTGTTTACTTTGTAAATGTGGCAGGTTTGTTTTGTATGTATAGTATATTTACTCCGCATATATGACATGTTTACTTTGTATATGTGGTTTGTTTACTTTGTATATGTTGTATGTTTACTTTGTATATGTTGTATATTTACTTTGTATATGTTTTATGTTTACTTTGTATATGTGGTTTGTTTACTTTGTATATGTTGTATGTTTACTTTGTATATGTGGTACATTTACTTTGTATATGTTGTATGTTTACTTTGTATATGTGGTTTGTTTACATTAACTTTGCACATGTGTACATTTACTCTGCATATATGGCATATTTCCTTATTTTTGTACTTATCTTTATTAATTTTTGCCAGGATAATATAAGCCTCTTGAGGGCAGGACCTATTTCCTTTTTGTCAACTCCTAGCCCTAGAATGGTGTCTGGAACACAGCATATGTTTAATAAATACGTGTTCAAAGTATTACTACTGACTCCAGAAACAAATGCTAGCTTCCAAATATGTGACACTGGGAAAAGTCATCTTGTCAGTTTTTTCACCTGTGTAATGGGGACAATTCTCTTCATCCAAATCAAACAAGATCATTCATATGAAACACTTTCCCAATTAAGTATCTGATATTTATGGTTCTATTTTTAAAAACTCAAAATTTCATAGAGTGAGAAAGCTGAGAAGAACCATGGAGGGTTATTAATTCCAACTCTCTCATTGTGAAGATGAGAAACACTAAGATCCCATTCACAGAGTTGGAGGATCCTAGAATGGAAGCGACCTCAGAAATAATCTAGTCCAGTGTCCAAATAAATGTCATCATCACTGTTATCCTCATCCTCACCATCATCCTCCTCATCATAACATTTATAGACTATCCAGGCCCTGTACTCAGCATTTTACAAATATTATCTCATAAGAGCCTCAGAACAACCCCGTGAGATTTGTATTAATATTCCCCTTATTTTACTGAGGCAGAATTAAGTGACTTACCCACAATAAGGCTAGATTTTGAGACTACTCCAGCCCCAGAACTCTCTATCCACTGCACCATCTCATTTTACAAGGAAGGAAACTGACGCCCAAAGAAAATAAGTGATTTTGGGAGGTCACCCAAGTCATAAGACACAGAGCCAGAATCAGAACTCTGAGCTTCTGTCTCCAATGCTGGGGCTTGTTCCACACACTATCCTTCCTCCACTGAGAAACAAATTTCTAAAAACCTCATACCCATCAAATTGTCAAAAATCATTATCAGCAAAAATAAAAAAAGTCAATGCTGGCAGGGCCGTGGAAAAATAGGAACGCTCATTCCCTAATGATAGGATGACAGATTTGCCGACCTTTTTTGGAGAGCAATCTGGCAGTATACAGTAAAAGTTACAAAAATAATCTTACCCTTTGACCCAGTAATTCCATTTTCAGGAATATCCCCTGAAGTGGTATCTCAAAAAAAAAAATAGAACTTTCTGTTTAAAAATTTTCATAGCAGTGCTCTGTATAATTTACTTAAACCCTGAAAGCGGCCTAAAGATCCCAAAATAAAGCGATGATTAACTAAATGGCGCTACAGCAATGTCACAGAGCACTGGATGAAATTAAGAATGGCAGGCATGAGAAATATAAAGAAATCTGGAGAGACTTTGATGACACAAAGCAAATAAAAACAGAACAAGGAGAATGTAGACCCCATTAACTATGGTCAGATGAGGAAAAGTAAATCAGAAGGAATGAACAAAGAACTGAAGGGGTCTTAGCAGAAAGCACTCAGATACGGGCTGCCCTCATTTTATCGTCTCCTCGCTATATTGCACTTTGCAGATATCGTCATTTTTACAAGTTAAAGGTCTGTAGCGATCTTGAACAGAACAAGTCCGTCAGAGTCATTTTCCCAACATCATTTGCTCACACTGTGTCTCTATGTCACATTTTCGCAGTCCTCATACATTTCAGACTTTTCTGTGGTTATTATATCTATTACGGTGATTTGTGATCGGTGATCTTTGATGTTGGTGCCATAACTGTTTGGGGAAACCTCAAATTCTGTCCATAAAAGACAGCAAATTTAACTGATAAATAGTGTGCTATCACTCCTCCACCAACCTGCAGTTCCCACCCCCTTTTCTCCCTCTCATTGGGCCTCCCCAGAACTCGAGACACAACAATATTGAAATGAGACCATTTAGCAATTCTATGATGGCCTTCATTATTCACGTGAAAAGAAGAGTCAATCGATGTGGCAACTTTCTACTGTTGCCTTATTTTAAGAAATTGCCGGGGCAGCTAGCTGGTGCAGCGGTTAGAGCACCAGCCTTGAGGTCAGAAGGACCTGAGTTCAAATCTGACCTCAGACACTTAACACTTCCTAGATGTGTGACCCTGGGCAAGTCACTTAACTCCAACTGCCCAGCCAAAAAACACAAACACTTTTATACACATGGGAAAATCAGAAAATTTGCACAATTCTTTATTGCGATATTTGCTTTGTTGGGGTGGGCTGGAACCAAGCCCAGAACATCTCCAAGGTTTGCCTAGAGAGCTATGGTGCTCTATGTGATGAAGTCAACTTAGAGGCAAATGAAGAGACCCAGGTAAACATCACTGCTGATATTTACTATTAAAGTTTTTTCATTGAAGGAGAGAAGAAAAAGGGAGAGGAAAGAAGAGGAGATGAAATTAAGGACGGAAGAAAAGAAGCCTTTCTTTGGCACCTGCTCTACGTCAGGAACTGTGCTAAGAACTTTACCAATGTTATCTCCTTTGGTTCTGGAAGCTAGGTGCTATCGGGACCCCTATTTTACAACTAGGAAAGTTGAGTCTCACCCAGCATCCCTTAGGAAGTGCCTGGAGTTACATCTGAACTCAAGTTTTCCTGACTCCAGGCCCAGGATTCCACTACGGTGCTGCCTTGGAAATTCAGGCCATGAGTTAAAGTGACTTCCTAAGGGTACAAAGCTTTCAAGAGTCACCCACTCTCAGGTCTCCCAACTCCCAATCCAGGATTGTCGTGACTCATGAGCAACGCCTCCAGAGACCAAGAGCTCCACTGGTTCATATGCCTCAGCTTCCCTCCCCAAGGCCCCAAAGCCCGGCCAAGCGAAAGCAGGGCTGGACACAGTGGCCTCTCAGCTTGGAACGCTCCCTTCCATCCCCACAGCCTCAGGAAGTGCTACGCTGAGCGGCCCCCTCTAATCTAATCTAGAAATAACAGCGGCCTCCTTGCAAACATTCCTGGAAGCTTCACACAAGCGGGCCCGATCCCAGCCAACACCGCCCAGGGGACCAGCTTGTTTAGGGAAGGAGAATGGAACTCTTTGTCAACCAGTTTTCTCCCCCAAACAGTTTTCCCATCTGCTCCTCAATTTGTTCTTTTTTAAGTGGGACTGGTTCAGATCTGTCACTGTGACAGGTTTTGATGGGAGAAACCCCACAGCCGATTTGCTTCCATAATAACTGACAATGTTCTCGTTTATTAAAGGCCAAATTGCAAGGCAGTGTGGTATGATGGATAGGGGAGCGTGGGATGCGGAGGGGTCAGTCCTGCCTTTCACACATACTAGTCGCGTGACCTAAGAGTAAGCGCCCAAGTCATCATCCCCTCCAAGAGTGAATGCTGAAAATCAAGCACAAATCTACCTTTGCTGTCCCAGGGAAATCCCAGCTCCAGCCCCAGAGGAGGTGATTATAGAAAGAGGTCAAGTACACAGTCATCCCTAGCACACAATAAAGTCCTGGTCAGATCACTGCTGATCCTGCTGCCGTTTTCAATAAAAATCAGGCCGGGGAGGCCGTGCAAATCACTGAATTGGCTCCGAGGATCTGGGTTGGAATTCTAACTCTGCCTCTATCTGCCTGAATTAACTTAAACCTTCCTTCCTTCCATCCTCCTTCCCTCCTTCTTCCTTTCTTTCTTTTTTCCTTCCTTCTTTTTTTCCTTCTTTCTTTCTTTGTTCCTTCCTTTCTTTCTTTTTTATTCCTTCCTTCCTTTCTTTCCTTCCTTCCTTCCTTTCTTTTCTTCTTTCTTTCTTTTTTCCATCTTTCCTTCCTGCCTTCCTTCTTTTTCCATTCTTTGTTCCTTCCTTACTTCTTTTCTTCCTTTTTTGTTCCTTCCTTTCTTTTTTTCCTTCCTTCCTTCTTTCCTTCTCTGGAGCTTTCTTCATCAGGACAAGTAAAGGTCTGAATATGGGATCTCACAAGCTTGGGGGTGGGGATGAGAAGGAAACAGGGGGTCTACACATGTGATTCCACTAGGTTGGAGAGCTGCTAATGAAGAAACTCCCTCTTCCAGACACACACAGGGTGTCCCAAAAGTCTTTGAGCAACTTTAAGTTTTAATAGCTTTAAGTATGTTGGAAAGGGCACTGACTGGAGCTAGAGGTCTGGATTCCAATCCCACCCTGAGGTTCACTACCTGTGGGACCTTAGCCTGTGCTTTCAGCTGAAAGGAACCTCAATTTCCCTTTCTCTAAAGTAAGTGAATTAGAGCTGATGCCTTCTGAGGATCCTTTCAGCTTTAGAGCCCTGAGGAAGACCCCAGTACTTCCCATCTCTGCCTCACCATGCCACCAGGACAAGCTGTTACAGTGACCGGGGAAGGTCCCAGAATTCTGTCACCAAACCCCATTCGGCTCAGGCTCATGACTAATGAGCAGCGGAGGGCATGCTCTCTGCTGTCCCCCATGCCACATGGGAGTGCACAGATTTGCACCCCCGATACATTAGAAGAAACTTCACCTTTGGGGATTGGAATAAGTGTCTGCTGTCCCATAATTCTGATACCAAAACAGCCACAGAATTTTGGAATCAAGAAGGATTCTGGGAGCCATCTAGACCAGACCAGGCCTGGCTAACAATCTCCTCTAAGATACCTATCAAGTGGCCATCCAAGCTTGGTCTGCAGACCTCCACTGAGGAAGAGGGGATGGAACCAGCTCCTTCCCACTCCTGGGAAGTAGTATTTCATGGCAACCCAAAAGGAAAATGTGATCTTATAATAATAGCAATAGCTGGCATTTGGGTAGGATTTAAAGGCTTATAAAGAGCTTTACACATAATTTAGTAGTTGATTCTCACAAAAACCTTGGGAGTAAATGCTATTATTATTATCATCATTATTATTATTTTTATTTTAGCTGGCTCTAAATTTTAGAAAGTTTTCCACGAGACAAGCCTCCTTGTCACTCTCCACCATTTTCAGTGCTTCTTTCTGGCCTCCCCACAAGCCTACTTTGAGACAATCAGCTGCTTGACCATGGAAACCCTGCCTTCTACTTGTAAAGCTGATTTTTTAATCAAAACTAAAACTTAAAAGCAAAACCGCACGTAAAGCTCAGAAATAACTTAAACGAGTAAAACGGTGATCCGGGCTTTGCAAAAAGAACTTTCATTGCCACCATATCGCCCAAGAGCCAAAAAGGAACTTGGATAAGATCGAGGCCAATTCTTGGATTTATCATGTAGCCCTCCCTCCGATAAGTTTCCTCTTAACTACCCAGAGAGAATTTCCTGAGTTCTGGAAGTCGTGGAATTATATTAATATTACTGCCACATCACACTAAAAATCAGTAACTAAACAAACTGTGGGACAATAAAGGAACCACGCTCGGCCCGATTGTCCGGAGCCTTGGAGCATTTCTAGCCAGACCTTTAAATGCCGGACTGTCAGAGCTGCTGGGTGGGCTGCTGGGATTGCCAAATTTCCTCAGAAGGGAGCTTAGAGATCACGAAAGTCCAGGCCATGTCTGCACAAGAATGCCCCAAGAGTACTCCAAAGCAGTCATCCTTCTCCTTGGGGGGTCTGTCTTGTTAAAAAGCATTCTATCGAAGCAAAAGCTGTCTCTTTGCACTCTCTAATAATAATAATGCTAACACTTCTATGGGACAGCTAGGTGGTGCAACAGAGAAAGCGTCAAGCCTGGAATCCAGGAATAAATCCAGCTTCAGACACTTAATAATTGTAAAACTGTTTGCCTCAGTTACCTCATCTGTAAAATGGAAATAATAGCATTTACAGGGCAGCTAGATAATGTGATGGATAGAGTGCCGGCTCCAACGTCAGGAGGACCTGAGTTCAAATCTGGCCTTGGGCTTCCTAGATGTGTGACCCTGGGCAAGCCAATAATAATAATAATAATAATAATATTATTATTATTATAGCATTTACTCCCAAGGTTGTTGTGAGAGTCCACTAGAAAATTATGTGTAAAGCTCTTTATAAGCCCTTAAATCCCACCCAAATGCCAGCTGTTGCTACTATTATAAGATCCCATTTTCCTTTTGGGTGGCCATGAAATACTACCCTGATGTGTCCCGAGTGGGCATCCTCTGGTTGGAAGGTCCAAGGCCTGGGAGGTAGCTCACTAATCTCCCTGACCAATGGGGAGAGAGAGAGTGTTGGAGCAGGATTCGAACTCGGGAATCCCCAGGGAGGCAAGAAAAGTAACCACAAGGGCTGGAGGAGGGAGCCAGCCTCTGCTCACGGAGCCTGTGGTCAGGTCCAAGCTCTGAGGTCTCTCCCCAGTCCACAGGAAGTGGATGAAGCCGTATTTGTTTAACTTTCCTAGCTCACTGTCGCTAACAGCTGCCTTTCACTTCGGGTCATCTCCTGCAGCGAAATGTCCAAATATTTAGAATCCATCTTTAATCTTCACGGCCGGGGAAGCGTTTGAAATTTCCTGATTAGGGCATTTCTGGCCATCGGGGCAAGTGTCGGAATGTTTCGCAAACCAAGAACACAAAAGAAAACAGAGCAGTCAATTAAGAAAAGGCGACCAAGAAACCTCCAAAGGCCATGAGGTTAGGAGTCCTGGGAGGCGGGGGGGGGGGGGGGGGGGGGGCGGGGGGGGGGCGCCGGGCCGGGGGCCACCTGGGCGGGCGGGCACAGGGAGGGCAGGGCCCCCAACCGCCTTTTTTAAGTGTCCCCGGGCACAAGCAAAGTATTTATTACCTCTCACGGCTCTCAGGCAAACCCACAGCGTTAGGTAAATTCACACTAACTGCCCCATTACAAAATTTGGGGAGAACCTGAAACGCTCCCATTTAACCCCTAATGGACTGGAGTTTTGCTTCTCCACTCACATTCTGACAAGAAGTCAGAGTTTCTGTCTATTTCTACAGCAAAGGTGAGTTTCAAAAGAATTTAAATCTCCACTCTACATATGAGGAAACTGAGTCACAAAGACATTGCCGATGATCAGACTTGGCTATTGATAAGTACCAAGGGTGTGACAGACAGGAGCCTTGGGCTCCTGATGCCAAAGTCAACACTATCTGCTTTCTCTGAGGCCAACTCAGAGCTGCTCTCCAGATTCCTCACCTCCACGACCCACAATATAAACAAACGGATGTCATGATGGACGCCTCCCTTTCCATAGACTTTGGGTCATCACTTCATCTCTCCAGGCCTCAGTTTCCTTATCTGTAAAATGAGTGGCTGATGGCCGAGGTCCCCTAGGCAGCTCCGTGGTCCCAGGACCATCCCCAGAGAATCTGATTGCACAATGTGGGCAAAAGTCAGCAGGAGCATAGCAGGGTAGGAGTGGGGGGGGGGGGCGATTCAGGCCCCAGGCTCTAGTTTTTTATAAAACTCTTAATAAGGTTATCATAATCAACTCATATTTCCATAGCACTTTCAGATTTACTAAAGTAAATACACTTAGTTAGTCCATCAGTCAACAAGCATTTATAAAGTACCTACTATGTGCCAACGAGGATGCTATGTGCTAAAAAGGCAAAAACAGTCCCTGCTTTCAAGGATTTAGTCTAACAGAGAAAATCTTTCTCTCTTTGTGTGTGTGTCTCTGTCTGCCTCTCTGCCTCATTTTGTGTCTCTATCACTGCCTCCTTTCTCTGTCTCTGTTCTTCTCTTTCTTTCCTCTGCTCCTTTGCTCTTTCCCCCCTCTCTCCCAGAGCATCCTTCTTCCCCTCAAAACAGAGTTTATAGGACAGTTTGGCCTTGGGTCTGGCTCCGAGGAAGGGAAGTCTCATTGCACCCAATTTGCTTCAGTCTCTTTAGCCCATACTTCGACCCCCCCACCACAGACACATATTCTGTCCACCAACTCAGATCCCAAACCCTGCTCTCACTCTCTCAACTCTCTAGGAGAGCTCCCGAGACCAAAATCTCCCCCCACCATGGCCAGTCTGGTGCTGACCCTTCCCAGCAGGATCCCCGGACAGCCAGCACACAAACAGTCCCTTGCTGGAGGCCCAGAAATCACATCCTCTATTTAGAGAAGCCATTTTTGATGGATCTGCCTATTTTCTCTGGGCCCAGAATTTCCCCAGAGCCCATGTGTTGCACGACCTTCGCAAAAGGTCTCTCTTTCTCCTCTGAGCTCAGGGAGCAGAGTCTGCCAGCCCAGCCACCTACTGCTCACAGCCTAAAGATCCCAAAAGTTGTGAGAGAGAGAGAGAGACAGAGACAGAGAGAGACAGAAAGATATGGAGAGAAGCAGAGAGACAAAGAGACAGGCAGAGAGAGCCAGAAATGGAGGAGGGCCGGGGGGCAGGGTTTGTTATACCACCAGCTCTCTTCCAAAAGCAAGGGTTGTTAAGGGAGCTTTTGTAAAAGACTGCCTGAAAGGCAGCTGCGCTCTGTAGTACATCTCCATCTAGCAGTAAGGCCCTGAAAAAGGAAGGAAGAGCACCCAGCTCAATCTGTAGGGGGGGGCAGCCTTGTTGGCTCCGGAGGATCATCGCCTTCCTTTCTGAATATTCCAAAACCGTCATTTTAACGTGTTCTAGAATTCTGCCAAGAGTCAGTCACTGGCCTCTCCCTTTGGCACAAATTGGGGCTTTCCCCTTCTCTATCCCTAAGGATGCTGTCCCACCTCCACCCCCAAAGCTCACCCACAACCTCAGAGACCTAGAGCTCAAAGGAGCGTCCACACTAACCCTCCTTCTTTATTTGTCTAGTCTAGTGCCTTTGTTAAACAGCTGATAGAAACAGAAGGCCCGAGAAATGAAGAGATAGCCCAGGACCACAGCTTCACAAGGGCAGGGTTAGCCCTGGCCCCTGCTTTCCTCACCACCTGTTCTGCTCTGCCTGTGACCCAACCCAAGGGAGAATGTGGCCGCCTCATTACCACCACTCATCTCTGAGGTCCAACTAAACAGGAGGCATGGAGAGGAGCTGGCCACTTGTGCTACCTAGAACTTAGGCAGGAACATGGACAGGAGCTGGCCACTTGTATTACCTAGAACTTCTATGCAGGAACCATGGACAGGGGCTGACCGCCTGCATTATTCCCTCATCTGCCCCCAAGAATAGGCAACATTGGGATGAGCTTGTCCAAGGCCGGGCACTCCCAGAGGCATCCTTGGGCTGCACTGTCCCTTATCTTGGGCTTCCATTTGGGAGCTGCCTGGTTCTCTTTGGTGTAGAAAAGAGAAACTCCAAGAAGCCTGCTTAGATTTCCTTCCTCCCCTATTGGCGCCTTCCCTTCCACTTTAGGAAATGTGTGAGGCTTCCTTCTACCTTTGTCCTTTGCCCACCGGCTAATAAAAAAGAAGGCCTGATCATGTCCAGCGTCCGTCGTCAGCCTCAGTTCACCCTGAAATCTCCCACTCCTGATGCCGTTTGCACAAATAACTCCAGGCAGGAGGGCTGACACCAGCAAAGGCAGAGAGGGCTACGAGGGACCAAATGGGCGGGGGACAAGAGGCCCATTTATGGGGGCCATAAAAGCCACAGAGAATCATGGGGGGGAAATCAAGGAAGGTCCAAAGAGCCCCATTTCTGGGAGGACTTGAATGCCAGCATTAAGGATTGACACTTTATTTTAGACAGTGAATCTGGAAGACTTTTAAATACCTTCTCTACTCAACAAGCACAAGCATTTATTAGATGCTTACTGTATGCCAGGCAAGCAGTTAGATGAATAATAAATTACAGCAATCTAATGAAAAATAAGGAAGACTGAATGTAAATCCAGCCTCGGACACTTACTAGCTGGGAAATAGCCATCATAAACCACTGTTTGCCTCAGTTTGCTCATTTGCAAAATGGGGATAAAAACAGCACACACTTCCCAGGGTTATGGTGAAGATCAGATGAGATAATAATTGTGAAAAGCTTAGCAGCACCGTGTCAGCACACAGTAGGCCTCTCGCAATGCCAGCTACTATCATCACCATCATGAGTCAACAGTGAGCTCAGGCAGCCAGAGAAGTGAATATTATCTCAGGTTGCAATAAAAATAATAATAAGTGAAAGAATAACAATTGACATTTCTTCGGCCCTATGAGTTACTCCACAAGGTTCGCAATAATAATAAGAGTTCAAATTTATGTAGCTTTAAGGATTTTGAGGAATTTTCCTCAGCGGAACCCCATGTGGTCGGCAGGAAAAGCGATTAGCTCCCCTTTCTGGATAAGGGCCTGAGACACAGAGGGAGTGAAATCACTTGCTCGGCTACGGGAGATAAAAGGCACGACCCGGAGTCGGTAAAAGCTGGATTTGAATCCCGACACCTATCGGCGGGCAGCCGTGGCAAGTCACAGGGTGTGTCAGTGTCTCCTACACCTGGATCTAAGAAGGGATGGCGATCTACATGGGTAAGTGGAGCTTCGCCCTGGGAGACTCCCTAAGGCAGCTAAATCTCAGATTTGGTGAAAAATGAAAAGGGTTTTAAAGGTCGTAAAGTACTTTCCCGTGGTTTTCTCGGGAAGCTTTTCTCAGCTCCTTCCTTCTGGGATTGTCTCCCACTTTCACTAGGGACCTGAGAACGGTATCAGATTCTCAGCTCGAGGATGTGATTTTGCTTCTTCCTTTGCATCCTCATCACTTAGCACCGAGAAGGGGCACAATAAATGTCCTTCAGGGGCGATCCTTTCACATGCTCCCGTGAGGTAGGTAAGCAGGTGACATCGTGCCCATTTTCCAGATGAGGAAGCGGGAGGCCCAGAGGTGCACAGAGCAAGGGAGCGACCCCTCCAGCCCCTGCCCCACCCCAGTGCGTGCGGCCCCTGTGTGTTTCAAGCACAGCCCTGGCTTTGCCACGGCTGGCTGTGCCAGACCCTCAGGACCTGGCGAGATGGGCCCCTTTCCCCGCTGAGGACAAGAACCACAGTGCCTCTGCCCCTCTCCTCGCCACTCCTCGTGTCAACAGCCGCCCCCCAGGACGATGTGGTTCCCAGCTGACAGGAGGAATTCCAGCTTCACCAGGTCCTGCCTTTGCCTTCCTTGGTTTGAGCCATTTCCTGAACCGATAAATCTGAGAACATCTGGAACGAATCTGGTTCACTCCCAGCAAGGAGCGGATTAAGGAGAAAGAAGCCCGAGGGGGCCTGGGAATGTCTAAGCTCCAGACCATTCACAGGGGCGCGACATCACGGCCTGGTCACGGGGGCAGAGGGCGAATGGTCCCCGGAACGTGCTCCCCGGCGTCTCCCGGAGGCGGCTCCATCAAAGCAGCCCCCAGGTCAGCGGCGTGGCCAGTAGCCACCAAACACAGCCACACAAAGCTCTATTTTCCCCATTTATGGGAACAAAAAAGTCCAGTTTGTGCAAAGAAACAAAAGCGGAGGATCATCACTGGCCACTGGCCTTGACAAAATCCAACTTCTCCCTGCCCCAGGCTGGGGGAAAGCAAATTAACCTCAAAACCCAAAGCAAAAAGGAAAAAAACACATTTTTAAAAGACAAAAAAGACTTTTTTCTGGACGTGAGACCTTCCTCTTATGCTATGAAACTGTCAGAGGGGAAGCTGAAAGTTCTCATGCTGGAGAACAGCTTTGTTCCCAGGACACACTGACTGCAGTAATCATCCAAATAGTCGTATGAGGGCAGAGCTGGACGGCAGCCCACCAGCCCAGACGTCTCACTTTACATGGGGGAAACTGAGGCCCCAAGAGACTAATCAACTTGCTCAGAGTTACACGGGCAGCAGCAACAGAACTCCAAGACCAGGGATGTAGAGCCAACCCCCTCGTTTTACAAAGGAAAAATCCGAGAAAGGGGAAATTAAGCAATTCAGCCTCAGGATCATGGGAAGGATGGAAGCTCCCTGCAGGCAAGAGCTGTTTTCTTTTTCTTTATATCATGAGACCATAGCAGAGAGTCTGGAACATAATCAACACATCATAAATATTTAGAGATCGTTTAATCCCACTGACTCCTTTTACGGGAGAGGAAACTAAGAGGGTTTTGTGACTGATGGGATATAGAGGGATATAGATGTCTAGACAGACAGATAGATAGATACAATGATTCGCTGACACATAGATGGAGACATGGAGAGATAGATACATGGATCGATGGAGAGACTGATGGATAGATACATACATACATGAATGCAAAGATAAATGGATGGATGGATGATGGAAAGGAAGATAGACAGACAGACAGACAGATGGAAGGATAGATAGAGAGATAGAGGGAACCAATACACAAGGCTATCCAGCTCAATCTCCTTGATTTTTCAGACGGGTAAACTGAGGCCCAAGTGATTTAAAAAGGATCACACAACCAATTTCAATTTAATATAAGGTAAAATTCAATAAGACTTAATAACATAACAGAAGCATATTTTTAAAATGTAAAATAGGTGCAGCAGAGGTAGTAAGCTCCCCATCGCTAAGGTCTTCAAAACATAGAAGGATTTTTTAAGAGGATCAAGATCTAGAGCTGAGAGACCACAGAGAGCATTCAATACAATGCCTTCATTTTACAGATGAAGTAACTGAGGGTCAGAAAAGGGAAGGGATTTGGTCAAGATCATGAAGGTACCGCATGTCACAAGCGAGATATGAACCTTGGCCTTTGACCAAAAGAGCCAGATCCCAGAGCTTCTCACTAAAAGAAAGAAATTGTTTCAGCTGAAACTCTCCTTACACCGGGCCCTTCAAGCCATCAAGCGCATTCACAAAGCCCCGACAGCCCCTTCTGCTCCGTCCTGAGGAAGGTCAGAGGCCTCCACAAACCTCATGGTGAGATCTTAGGGAGGCGGCTGAGGTCCCGGTGGATAGAGATGGACCCGGCTCAACTCCCACCTCGGACACGTATGCCAACTGATGGCTCTGAATGAATCACTTAAACCTCTGCCTGATTCAGTTTCTTCATCTGTAAAATGGGGATAACGATAGCACCTAACTTGTGAGGTTGTGAGCACAAATGAAATAATATTTGTAAAGTGTTTTAAAATGGTACTACAACTATTACCACCACCACTACCATTACTACTAGTATTACTACTCCCACCCCCACCATTATTACTACTACTACTCCCACCACCTTTTGTGGTGGTTGTTTGTTTCCTTGGTTTTTTTTCTTTTCTTGCGTTTTTTCTCTTTTGATCTGGTTTTTTCTTGCTCAGGATGACGAACACGGAAATATATTTAGAAGAGTTTCCCTTGTTTAATCTACATGGGATTGTTTGCTGTCTTGGGGAGGGAGAGAGAGGAAGGGAGAAAAATATGAAACTAAAGGTTTCACAAAGGTGAATGTTGAAAACTATCTTTGCATGTAAAACACAATGAAAACCAAGGGCGCTGGACTAGCCGACCACCAGCCCTAACCTTAGGAGCTCTGATAAAATCCACTGTGTTTTCACTGAATTCTCTGCCTTAAAAGGGAACCCGGCTGCTCCGCAGAGCTCAGAAGAAGGAGATGAAGGCCAGAACATTCTCTGCCCCCCAGAGACCGTGCTTGGTAAGGAACCGGGGAGCAACTCTGCGGCTTCCTTGCCAGGCCCCTCCCTTCCCCCTCTCAAGTCACTGATGCCCCGCGACGTCCCTGGCAAAGTGTGGGTGAGGGGGCACCTGGGACCGGCGGAACCAAAAGAAAGGGCTGCTTTCCTACAAGTGAGAAGAAAGAGGCACCTGTTTCACATGAGGAGGGATGGAAGCCTGGTCTCATGCTCAGGAGAGGTGGGGGAAAGGGGATCCTGAGGATGGCCGGGGTGACAAGGGGGCACACATAGAGACGGGGAAGTCCTGGGAAAGATTTCTTTAGGGACAAATAACTGCATTTGGGGGATCTCATTTTCATCACAGATTCTCATCCGGCGCTGGACAAAGCAGGTTTTCTAACGTCAAAAAACCCACACGCAGGCGTGTGCGCACACACGTGGAAGGGCCAGAAAGTTTAGGAAAGAAACAAGGGAAAACTCTCTGGCAGCTGAATCCACGTGGGGGAGGAAGGGGAAGAAAAAGGGAGGAGAAAAAAAGAAGAGATGGAAGAGAAAGGAGGGAGGAAAAAGGAGGAGAAGGAGGAAGAAGAGAAAGGGAGAAGAAAAAAGAGGAAGAGGAAAAAGAAGGGAGGAAGAAGAGAAGAAAGAAGAGAAGGAGGTAGAGAAGGAAGAGGAGGAGGAAAGTAAGGAGGAGGAAGTGGAGGGGAGGAGAAGGAAGAAAGAGGAAGATGAGGAGGGGGGAGAGGGATGAGAAGGGGCGGGAAAGAGCACACGGCCCCCTGCCGAGAGCTGGCTTGAGAAAGGCGTCGAGGCTGAGCCTGGCACTGCCCACCGGGTGAGCCTGAGGAGGGCCTTTCCATCTGCCCTGCTGCAGGACCCTCAGGGGCGGTGGGTGGGTGGGTCTCACCAGAATGTGAGAATATGACTAGAACTTGGCTCCTCTGTTTATACCGCCATGCTTAGCACATAATAAATCTCCTCTGTCCTGGCCAGGCGCACGCTGGGGCTGTGACTCCAGGCAGATTACTTAGCCTTTCCGTGCCTCAGGAAACTCTCCAAGACCAAGTTGCAAGACAAATGATGCATTAGGAGAGGGAACTTTCTCACCAAGGCTTCCCAATGCTGATGAAATCATAGGTCCAATTTAAAAAAAGAAAAATCATGAGGTCAGTGTTAACCTCTAGGTGCCCTGCTGCTTCTAGTCTTCCAGAGAAGTAGGAAGCTTTGTGTTCCCCAAATAAATGGGGCCGCCCTCGGACGAAGGCCCTGTTGCCCCTCCCTCATCACGTTTCTTTCTTCAATCAAACAGCGCGTTCCGCCACCTTTGCTGCCAATGCTCCCTCCTGCAGGACGGCACCACGCTCCTTTTACGACTCCATCCTATTACAGACATAATTCCCATCCTCCACAGTTCCAGAAACTGTTGGATTTAACGACCAGCTGCTCCCAATCACAGGCTGCCTTTTCCAGGCCGGAGTGGCTGGCTGGCAGGCGGGAGGGCAAAGCCGAAATGCTGTGGGTAATTTTTGGCAAAGAGGCGGCTTTTCCAGGTTTGTGATAAACCCTTATTCCTCTTCCCACAAAGCCCAGTAATGATGTGGGGTCGTGTAACACCTGAGAAAAGGCCCCGAACACCAGCCGTAAGCTCCCTGTCAAAGGTGAGCCCTCACCCAAGTCTCTGGCCAACTCCCCAGGAAAGACCGCTGGGAGCCCAGCCCGCCAGTGGGAGCCCGGGATAGGTGGGGGAGCTTCCACCAGAGAAGGCACTGCCCATGGCGGGAGCTCCCTGGAGCGTGTGGCCAGAGGCGAACTTACACAGATCCCTGCCTTCTCTCCCAACGGGATCCCTGGCGATGCCGGCTCGGGCTTACCCCCGGGGGCAGACACGTCCCCAGAGGTCCCCTGCCCAGGGACCGTCCCTCTGCGCCCAAAGAGGAAAGCCCTCCAAGGACCAAGGCTGGAGGCCAACTCCAAAGCCAGGCCTGGGCCCGGGACAAGAGCAGGGAAGTGTTTTAGTAAAGAACCACCCCCCTCATGCCACACACAGCAACAGGCTCCCACCGAGCTTCCCGGGCCCCAGTGCCCGCTCTCCACGCTGCCTCGGCGCCAGTCTGACCCCCGCCCACCTCCCACTCAGGCCCCAGCATGGCTAAGGTCAAAGGGAAGCCCTGGCTCTGCTAGCTCCAGAGCCTTCATGAGCTGCTGCCTCCAGCCATCCCTTCTCATGCTCTCTGGCCCCATCAGTCATTAAGCAACAAGCACTTACTAAGCATCTACTGTTTACCAAGTAGATCCTCATACTCTATGTTCACACACTATTCCAAATAACCGTCCTCTGGCTTTTTTCTCATATGGGACATTCTATTTCCTGTCCTAAACCTTTAGACTCATCTCTTTTGCCTGGGACACCCATTATCCTCCTCTTCAGCTCTTACAATCCCCTTTTCCTGTTAAGGCTCAGTCCAACTGCCACCTCCCACCTGATGGCCTTCAGGTCCTCCTCCACCCTGAAGTGTCTTTAGAGCAGCTGGATTCGTCCACAGCAGAGGTTCCCAACTCACATGAAACAGACCCCATGGGTGGCGTACGGATGGGGAAAACCACAAACTAACATTACCTATGTTGTGTTGTGTTTTATTTATTTTGTTAAAAACTTCCCAGTCACGCTTACCCTGGATCAGCCCCAGTTGGGAGTTTTGTGGCATTTGTAATAGGAGAGCAGGGAATTTGGCATAAATGAATATTTTCTGTGCAAATGCTGCAAACTGTGCACCTCGGGAGGGTGAGGAGTGGCTGGTCTTGTTGTTGAATCTCCAGTCCCTACCAGGGTGCCTAGCATATAAGGGAAAGGAAGGAAAGGAGGAAGGGAGGGAGAAAGGACAGAGGGGAGAAGGGAAGGAGGGAGGAGGAAGGGAGGAAGAGAGGAAAAGAGGGAGAAAGGAAGGGAGGAAGGAAGGAAGAAGGCAGCGAGGGAAAGAGAGAGGGAAGAAGGGAAGGAAGGTGGAGGGAGAGAGGGAGAAAGGGAGAAATGGAGGGAGGAAGAGAGGAAAGGAGAAAGGGAGGAAGGGAGAGAAGCAAGCTATCCATCAATCTCTTCACATGGTATAGATACCAATAGAGCAAAAAAACGTTCTAAGAGCTGTCTGTTGTATTGTGCCGGTCCCATCTTTTTTCCCAGTCACATATCTCTCTGGTGACATCCTTTAGCATTTCTCATTGGTGACATGTTGCAGCCTGCTCATAGCCGCCTCCTCCCCCACCCTAAGAGGGATCCTTAATTTTTACCCTCTGGAGGTGGTAACTGTCCCGTCACTCAGAGCTGTATCACATCACTGAAAGAACATTAGTATTAAAAAAAATGGGCCCTTGTGTCACAAGAAAGTTTGGGGTTCTCCAAGGACTAGAGTTTCCTGAAGACTTTTGGCTCCTCCCATTCGATGCTAGGCCCCACTGACTGTGCCATCATGAACACAGAAAAAAGAGGAAAAGTTTCTCCAGATGTGTTTCCTCCTCTCCTTGCAGCACATCTGGGACCTTTGCCTCGCATTACGGAATCCCCGCCATTCTCTCAGTATCCTTAACCTAGAGTCCACAGAACAATCCGTCCCCCACTCCCAAGATCTGTGCTTAGAATTCCAGGAGTCTGTGCATCTGGATGAGAAACAATAAATAAATCCCATCTTTATTTTTACCAATTAACTGAAATACAGTATTTCCTCAATTATTTGAAAATGGTGTTTTGGGAAGGGGAACATGGGTTTCATCAGATTACTTTAAGCAAGACACACACAAAAAAAAAGTTTGTTTACTTTTGTTTTTAAAAACCCTCTGATCTAAGAACAGAAAGACATTTGTGTCCTTTTTTCAGACGCTCCCATAGGGTAACAACCTAAGATTGACCGCAGCCATTTCAGGACTAGGCTCAAGCCCCATTAAACCCCCTGGTTCAGGACCTAATGTAGAGTTAATGTCTTCCCTGATTTTTAAAAGACAAGCAGCTGGACAGAGGTCAAGGTGCCCTGGAGGCATGAAACAGCTCAGGAGCTGATCACTTCCTGTTCTCAGGTTCCATTTCCTCGATGGATCCCAGAGACACAATTGCTTCCAGCTGCTTTCCCTTCTCTCCATTCCCCTAGGACAAAGGCAGCCCGTTCTGCTGGACCCCAGTTGCTGGGAGCTCCCCTGCCTCCCCCACAGCCAGTTTTTCCCTAAGTCCCTCCCATCCCCAGCACAGCCATATGGGGCTGAGATAACTGAGGCACTGGCCTTGATTGCACCAAGCTGGAAAGCACATCCATTATGTGCAACATGTCTGCCTTTAGAACTAAGGGGCTCAGTTTTATATTCTTTGCACAAAATTAGGGAGTTACGTTATCGGTTCCTACTCTAAATCCGCAGGAGCAACTATGAGCTAAGGAAGTGGAACAAGCCCCAAAGAACCGGGCCCCTTACGTAAAAAGTGCTCCCCCCTCCCTTACATCCTGGTTTCTGCTCCCCCAGTTTCTGGACCGCTCTAGGCTACATCCAAGCACGTCTCTGAAAGATACCAACTCAAAGCTTTGGAAAACGTCCTTTCCCACGGCCCCTGTGTCATGGGAGATTGTGAGAGTGGACACATTGGACTCAGAGGGACGCTCCTCACTCTCTCTGAAAGGAGCGTGAACTGAAGTGACGTCCAACACAGGGGGGAGCCAGGAGAGCACCCTAAGCCTCTGAGTCTCAGTAGCCTTGAGTGCTACACGGAGGTTTGGCTACTGCTTCCCCATTTCCTAGTGCTATTTGGGAGAGACAAGTAGAACAAGGCCCTTGGGATGAGTTACATCAATTACAACTATTATAATAATAGCATTTACCTAATGATTTAAGGTTTGCAAAGAACTTTACAAATAATATTTGACTTAGTCCTCCCAGCAATCCTGGCGGATGGGTGCCAGGATTTTATCATAGGGTGATAAAATCTGTCATTTTATAGATGGGGAAACAGAGGCACAGAAAGGTTGTCCAGTAGGATACAGCCAATCAATGTCTCAGATCAGTATTCTGTTCCAAGGTGGGGATCTAAGAAGCCTGGCCTCCTCTCTACCCTTAGGGGTCTCCTCTCTACCCTTTGGGGTCTCCTCTTTGAGATTCTGATTCATGGGCTTCAAGTCTCCCTGAAAGCCATGTTCTGTGTGGGTTCTAGCACAGATTTAACTCCAACTATCAGGGGTCCCCAAACCAAAAACCACTGGATGTTCACGGGAGTGGAGAAGGGATGCTCCCAAGAGAGGCCTGGAGGGCTGAGAGCAGCCTTGCCAGCACCTAATGCGTGCTTTGCACATAACAGGAACTTAACAATGCTCGGAATTGAGCTGGCATCTAGTACACAATCACAGGGGACTGGATGGCTAAAGTGGGAAATCAAAGATCCCTGGAATAACAGGCAACTTTGGAGAACAAAGTGAAGTAGAGCAGAAACTAAGAGTTTTGTCGAGATAATTCACTGGTCGGTCATAACAAACACTTTCCAACCCAAAAGGCAACTCTTTTGCCTTTGGTTCAGCAAAGGGAACATCACCAGATGGTCAACAGAGAAATCAGACTGATTATATACTTTGCAGCTAAAGATGGAGAAGGTCTACGCAGTCGGTCAAAACAAGACTGGAAATGACTGTAGTTAAATCATGAACTTCTTATTGCCAAATTCAGATTTAAATTGAAGAAAATAGAGAAAACCATCAGACCTTTTTAGGGTCTAAATGTGATCTAAATCACATCCCTTTTAAATATGAAGTAAAAGTGATGAATAAATTGAAGGGATTAAATTGTGGGGATAGAGATACTGAAGAACTATGGCAGAAGTTGGCAATATTGTCTAGAAGCTAGCAACAAAAAATATCCCAAAGGAAAAGAATAAGAAAGCAAGCTGCCTTTTGATGAGGCTGTAAAAATAGCCAAGGAAAGAAGGAAAGCAAAAAGGAAAGGGAGAAAGGGAAAGAAACACCCAACTGAATGTAGAATTCTTGAGAATGGCAAGGAGAGAGATGGAGGTTTTCTTAAATGGGCAAAGAAAAGAAACAGGAGAAAACAGCAGAATGGGAAAAACAAGAGCTCTCCAAAAAATAAGAGATATCAAGGGAAAGTTTCATGCAAAAATGGTAGAGATTTAGCAGAAGTAAAAGAGATTAAGAACAGGTGAAAACATACACACACACACACAAAAAAAAACCCCATACAACAAGCAGGATCTTAATATCACTGATAACCATGATGATTGGGTTACTGACATAGGGCCCATCCTAGAGCATGAAATCAAGTGAACATTAGGAAGTATTACACAGACCACCAACAAGGTTAGGCTTAAGATTCTGCAGGCGAGGCTACAGCAGTTAGTGGACTGAGAACCACCAGAAGAACAGAGTGGTTTTTAAACAGAGGAACTAGAGACCAAATTGCCAACATCTGCTTGATGATGAAGAAAGCAAGAGAGGGCCCAAAAACCACCTACCACTGCTGCTCCACTGCTGCACTAAAGCCCTCTGACTATGAGAAGCACAACAAAATGTGTTGAATCCTCAAAGAGATGGGAGGACCAAGTTATCTGTGTCTCCTGGGGAACCTGAGTGAGGGCCAAGAAGCAAGAGACAGAACTGAGCGTGGAACGACCGGCAGTGTAAGACCGGAAAAGGAGCACAATGAAGCTGTACGTTCTCACCTTATTTAACTTAATGCAAAGTGCATTGTGTGAAAAGCCATGCTAGATGAACCAAAAACTGGAAGTAAGGCTACCAGGAGAAATATCACACTAGAAACAATCTCAGTATGCAGATGATACACTCTGATGGTAGAAAGTGAAGAAGAATTAAGAAATCTCTTGACGAGGGTGAAAAAGAGTAAAAAATGACTTGAAGCTTAACATAAAAAAATAAGGTTTTGGCCGTTGGTCCCATCACTTCCAAGCAAATAGAGGGAGAAGAAATAGAAGCAATGTGGGATTGTCTATTCTTAGACTCAAAAATCACTGATGACAACTATGATAGCCATGAGATTTTTTTAAAAGTCTTCTTGGAAGGAAAGCTATGGCAAAACAGACTAAAAAGCGGGGGCACTGTCTTGCCAACAAAGGTCCGTCCATATAATCAAAGCTATGGTTTTTCCAACAGCCATGTATGGTTATGAGAGTTGGACCATCAGGAAAATGGAGCACGGCAGGATGGAGACTTTCGAGCTGTGGTGCTGGAGAGGATTTTTGAGAGTTCCTTGGACAGCAAAAGAGATCAAATCAGTCAATTAGAAATTAATTCAGGCTATTCACTGGAAAGTCAAATACTGACTTAAATATTCTGGCTACACAATAAGAAGATAGGACTCATGGGAAATGAATGTGAGCTTGGACAGACTTTGAGAGATGGTGGAGGGTAGAAGAGCCTCTGTGAGGTCACAAAGAAACAGATACAATTGAACAACAACAAAAATTAGTACGCAAAGGTAATCATAAGGCCTTCCTCTAAATATTCTCAGATCTTTATCCTCTTAGGAGGGGCAAGCTTTCTGAAATAACCAAAAGTCATCCAGGATCAAGCTCAGTGACTAAGGCTGGTGGATCTTTCTGGGAAGATAAGTTTTAGTCTCAAATGAAAGGTGAGTATGGTTTAATGAAATGAGTTTTCTTGATGATTTTTAAAGAAATCATGGAAGGTTGAGGACCAATCTGAGATTGAATCTTGCCTCTGGTAAATATAGGATACATAATCTCGGCTTCCACTTAACCTCTAAGTGCCCTCAGCAGCTTCTAAGACCAGAAGTTAGAGAGAGGCACTTGTTCATTCTTTGGATTTCTATCCTTAGCGTCCAGAACACGACCAGGTGCACAGTAGGTGTTCAGGAAATGAATGTTGATTGAATGATTAATTCATTGGAATATTACAGTCAATTTGCCAGCCAGTCTGACAAAACCGTCTCTCTGCTATGGTGGGTAGGGGATGGGGAATTACCTATATCTTGAAATATTTTCTTAAAGCATCAAAAAAATCTCTTAAAAAGAAAATAGACTTAAAAATAGGGAGTATGAGTGCAGTGCTGAAGAACCACAGAAAGATCATCTTGGACAACCACTTTACTGGACCTTTCATGGAAGAGTTATGGGAAAGGAACAATTACACGTGAGAAGCAGCATGCTGTAGCAAAGAGCCAATCTTAAACCAAAAAGAAAAGGGGCCAGTGCCCCACTGAAGAAGACTCACCATGTGGCAAATCATTTGCTTGGGCAAATCAATTTAATTTCTTAATGCTCTGGACAGTTCTCTAAGTCTCTAAGTTGTAGAGTTGCATCTCAACTGGAAGAGAGAATTTTCTCACCTGAGGGTGAGATCAAAAGCCTAGTCTCCATCTCTGTAAAAATTACATCAGAGCCAAGCCATGAAGGAGTTGCAATCTGTACTAGTGGATAGAATTCCCAACTGATGGACTCACAGGCTATGGGAATTTATACTTTTAGAAAGAATTACTCATAGCACTTTCTAACCGGACCTTATTGAGCCTCTCGGATCTCCAGGATCACTTCCATAGCCCTTTGTGCTCCTTAATAGAGAGATATTATCTCCTGGTGTTGGCCAGGCTCCTTGTGAGCCCAGGGCTGAAACAATTAGCATGAGATGGGATAAAAAGTAATATCTGATGGTGAGGAGCGCCCAGGAGCACTCCCAGCAGCTCCTTGCTGCTTGAGGTCATGGCAATAAATTCCATAGAGATATTTAAGTCCCCTGGTGAATAGTTAAGAAAACAACATCCATGTTTCCTCAAGCTTTCATCAAAGGAAAGGGTTCGTGCTTGCCTTTGTGCCAAATCATAAAAATGAATCCATTCTGCTGTTGCTTGAACAAACAGCTCCTTCTGAGATAGGGAGTTATGGGCTGTCATTCAAGGGGGAAAAACAGAAAGAAGTCACCATCCAGCATCTGCAGCTTGCGAATGTGTCATAATCGGATCTAATTTAACCAATCCAACAGGCATTCACCAAGTGCCTACTATGTGCCAGGTGTGTTAAACATAATGGCTGAGAAGAAAAATGAAAACAAGGTTGGCCCCCCAAGGACCTTCCATGTTACTGGCTGCGGACTAAGATCTGCATCATGTGTCCTACGGGTACAAAAGATCTCGCCAAGTCAATCTGGAGGAGGGGGAGAAGGCTCACAGATCTGGGATCTCATCGGCACCAGTGCCCCCAGCAAAGGCACAGGTTCATTGCTCCACACCCTCTCCCCACCCCATCATTTTTAATGATATTTTTTCATAAACCCCCCACAGGGGACCACCCTTCTTTAGGGTTCCTTTAACACCTGATAGGTGCTGATGGAGCAACGAGTATGTATTAAACACCTACTAAGTGCCAGGCACTGATAAGCCCTGGAGATACAAAGAGCAACAATGAAAGAATTCCTACTCTTTCTAATGAAGGATACAACAAGTATGTGTGTGTGTGTGTGTGTATATATATATGTATATATATATATATATATAATATGTAAAATATTATATTATAGATATAAATATATCTGGGTGTGTGTAAAGCATAAAAGGTTATTAAATGCTAATTAAATGCAAATAATTTAAATGCAAACAATAAGCCAAGTAAAAAACATACAAGGTAGCTTGGAAGGGAGAGCATCAATAGCTGGAGAAGGGATTCATGCAAAGATGGCACTTGAGTCTCATATCAAAGGAAGAGAAAACCAGTCAGCATGGAGATGACCAAGACAAAGGCAGGGAGATGGGACATATAGAAAACCCTACGTAAGAAAGAGGGACAAAGTCACTCTGGGTGAATTCCAAGAGGGGAAGGAATGTCCAAAGAAGCCGGTGGGGCCAGCTCGACTAGGGTTTTAAAAATTAAACAGAGAAATTCATATTTTATCCAAGAGGTAATAGGGAGGCACTAGAGTTGACTGAGCAGGGAGTGACAAGGTCAGATCCGTACTTGGGTAAAACCACTTGAGCAGCAGTGTGGAGGGGAAAGAGACTTACGGCAGAGAGACCAATTAGGGAGCTTTAACAGTAATAGATGAGAGATGATGAGGGCTTGAAGTAAAATGGCAGCTGTGGTTGCTAAGTCAGAGATGGTGATGTGAGGTCAAGGCCTGCTGGGCCTGGAGCTAGAAAGCCTCATCTTCCCGAGTTCAAACCCTTCCACGTGCCTTCTTTGGGTTTGGTTTCCCATACAAGAGACGCCCCCAACACCCCTTCCATGAATTTTTAGGGGGTGACTAAGCTTGGAGCACAACCCCTGCCCCGTTACCTCAGAGATGGGCCACCAAACCACGGGCAGGGTGGCCATGGCTTCACAGCGGCCTCCAAATCTGGGCCTGAGAGTTTGGCTCTGAGGGCCCGTCAGACACCGACCTTCCCTGACGTTCCTTGGGCCAAAGGTTCCAGGTGCGTTTCCTGATAACCACGCCAGGGCATGTCCCCATTGTCCAGCATGCTCTCCCCTTCCCCAGTTATAAATAGATCCCCTTCAGAGTGCTGACAAGGTACTCTCCAGGACAGTATATGGTAAGAGACCTTTTGCCTCTTCTTCCTGGTCCCAAAGCTAAAAATCTTGCTGGAGGAATCAGGCCCCACAGGAAGCCCCCTGGGCTGCGGCTTAAACAATTCAGGCTCAGCACTTTGAGCCCAAAAAGCACTCTCCAAAAGCCAGAAAAGGGGCCGAAACACTTGGGACGCTCCCCTTTAGCCTGGGCAGAGTCAGACTGAGAAAGGAAATGCTGAACAAATAGAAAAGCCCTTCCTGCTTCTTCCCGGGGCCACGGGACAGGTTGGGCCCCACGGCCCCGCAGCTGGCCTCCAAAGCTGGCCTCCAAAGCCTGCTTTTCCATCTCAGCCGGTGGGAGGAGCCTTCGACAAAGACCCAGAAGGGCAGAAGTCTCATGAAGGAGGAAAGGAGAAATGGCCACCTACCCGGAAAGCAGCAGTCGGCCCTGAAGCCTCAGATCAGCCGCGCAGTCCTCCGAGTGACAATTCCTCTCAAAAACCGTCTGTGGAAGAAAAAAAAACAGCAAATAAAGACATCAGTAGGTCAAGAAACAGTAGTGAGATGGCACCGGGGAGAAAGAGCTGCCCTGGGCTCAGCAAGGCCTGGACTGGGATATGACCAGGGATCCACTGTCAGCAATTTTGCTATGTCTGCCTTGGTTTGTAAAACTATCCCCTTTCTGAGCCTCAGTTTCTCCATTTAGTCATGGGACCCAGATCTAGCCGCTCAATGACTCATTGCCTCTCTTTTCTTATCTGTAAAATGGGGATCATAAGGGTTCCCAGGACCCAGTGTATACCGAGTGCTTTGCCAACCTGAAAGCAGCATTTAAACATGAGCCATTTCCACCTGTTGCTTCTCGGCCCTGATGCCCCCCACCCATCCCCTGCCTCCTTTCGCACCAGAAAATGTCTCCAGAACCAGGGAGCTTCTAAATCACCCCAAAGCTGAGAGCCTTCCTGATGAGCCCAGGGTCCTCGAGTGAAGAAAACAAGGACTCGAGGTTGGAAAGAATTATTCACAAAAAGAATTTGAATCTCAAGAAAAACAATTTAATTCAGTTGGACTTAAGTTTGAGGAGCAGGGACCTTTCTGGGAAATCCATCTCTGCTGAACAGGGCCATGTCTGCCGTTTCTTCTAGTACTATTTATACTACATTAAATCGCCTCTCGGTCTTCTTTTTCCACTTTGGATGGTCCAAGTCCGATTTCTAGGACGCCAAACGAGCGGGCCCAGCGAACTCCCGCGCTCCTGGCAGCCTCGAGGGGAGTCAAACAGAGCCGGCATTGACACGGCCTCTGTGGAAACTCCTCGTCCTGCGCCACGTTTCCGAAGTCCCCATGCGCCCCGGCCAACGTTCCCTTCTCCACCGGGGAGTGAGGAAGTTATAGCAGGCCTGGACAAAGAGCACCGTTTTGCATGTTCCCCTGAATGCTTGCAGCCTGGGGAGGAGCCAAGTTTCTAGATTTCCCATCTTGGCTGAGGGGCAATTGAGGGAGAAAAAATTGGAATTCTCTTATGCATCAGATCTTTGGAGAAAGGAGGAAATTATGACCAAAGAAGAACGAGGCAAATGGACCACTGTGACTACATTAAATTAAAAAAGGTTTTGCACAAACAAAACCAACAGAAACAAGATTAAAAGCGAAGCCACAAAGCTGGAAAAAATCTTTACAGCCAGTGTTTCTGATAAAGATCTCATTTCTAAAATATATAAAGAACTGTGTCAAATGTATAAGAACACAAGTCATTCCCCAATGGATAAACGGTCAAAGAATATGAACAAACAATTTTCAGATGATGAAATTAAAGCCATTTATAGTTATATGAAAAAAATGCTCTAAAGCACTAATGATTAGAGAATCCTCCTCCTAGATTTGGGTTGTAAATAAAGACATGTTGGGACCTTAGGGGATTGCAAGTCTGAGAGGGAGCTAGAAACCTTTCTTCCCCAATCCTTCTGATCAAGAACTCAGTCAGTGTAGGATGCTTTTTTTCTTTTCTTTGGAAGAAAATAAGAGGGGCAGCGAGGTGGCCTCGTGGGTAAAGTGAATAAAGGAAGCTTGTTCTTTCTAAGTTCAAATCTGACTTCAGACACTCACGAGCTGCATGACCCTCACTCAGTAAGTCACTTTGTCTCCCTTTCCACATCTGCAAAATGAGCTGGAGAAGGAAATGGCAAATCCCCCCAGTATCTTTGCCAAGAAAACCCCAAATGAGGTCATCAAGAGCCGGGCAAAAGTGAACAACAATGAAAAAGAAAGGTTCCCCTTGCCTCCAGCCCTGGAGAATCAAAAAGACCAACAAGAGGAGCTCAGATTTCTCTAGTCCTTTAGGGTTCACAAAGCATGTTCTTCCCCAACCTGGTCACTATCCCCAATTATACAGGAGAAAACTGAAGGTCAGAGAGGTAATTAAGGTCACTCAGCTAAAAAGTGGGTGCAGCATCACGGAAGCCCAGATTCTGAAGCTCTTTCCAGGACGGCGGCAAGGTCTGCATGATCACAAAATGTTGGGAGGCCCCAAGGGGCCATCTGGCTCAATCCCCTCATTTTACAAACAAAGAAACTTAACTGGGCCCTCAAAAAACAGTTATGAGCCCCATTTTACAGATAAGAAAAGAGAGGCAAAGAGTCATCAAGTGGCTTGATCTGGGTCCCCTAGCTAAATGGAGAAACTGAGTCTCCAAAAGGGGATAGTAACTCTATAAGGTCCCACAGCGGCAGAACAATACTCTTCTCAGAGGATACAGTGAAATCGGGGAGTCTCGAGTTCAAATTCTGCTTCAAACGCCAATTGTGTAACAAGCAGTTCACAGCCTCACTGAGTGCTTCCCAATGTACAAAATATAGGCAGTAATAAGAACGGTCTCGTGGCTCCTTTGTGAAGAGCAAAGGAGGCAACACATGCAACATTCTGCAAATGAAACTTTTAGAAGTGATCATCATTGTTGTTATTACTGCCCTCACTCCACCCTGGCCCTGGAGGAGGGTTACAGGATGAGGATGAAATGCTGTGGATTCCTGGCCCGGGAGCCACTCCCAGAACCCAGCCAGACCCACACCCTGATGGGACATCAATCAGTCAACAAGCACTTATGAAGCACCTACTGAGTGCCAGCGCCTGCTAAACACGCACCCCACATTCCAGCTGAGGAATCCCGTGCCTCACTCTCCCCTCCCATGCTGACGAGGCCCCGCTCAGAAAGGGCCACTTAGCCCGCGCCGCTCCCCACGTCCAGCTGGCCCTCGACCATCCATCGGTAATTCTAAATTCCTTCACCCAATAAAGATGAGCCTCGGGCACGAGGAACAACTGGTCTGGAAAAACCCACCCCACCGTGCCATCCACATTACACACAGCAGCTAAAATTAAGCCCGAGTTATTTCTGAGAGGCTGAGGCACATCAGGTGCCAAGGGCCACTTATCAGCTGGGTGACCTTGGACAAAGCATTTCTCTCTTATACTCTTAGTTTTCTCATGGATATGTTGGGGATGGTGATGATGAAAGGAAGAAAGAAGAAGAGCAAGAAGAAGAGAAGAAGGAAGAAGAGGGAGAAGGAAGAAGAAGAAACTTAATATGGCTAGTGATAAAATGGAAGTTCTATTTTTTTATTATTATTTTTTTTTTTTTTTTTTTTGCTGAGGCAACTGGGGTTAAGTGACCTGCCCAGAGTCACACAACTAGGAAGTGTTAAGTGTCTGAAATCAGATTTGAACTAGGGTCCTCCTGACTTCAGGGCTGGCGCTCTACTGTACCTGCTAGCTGCCTTTGGAAGTTCTATTCCTTATTATGGAATATTACTGTTCTGTAAGAAATGACCAACAGGATGATTTCAGAAAGGCCTGGAGAGACTTACACGAACTGATGCTGAGTGAAATGAGCAGGACCAGGAGATCATTATATACTTCAACAACAATACTATATGATGACCAGTTCTGATGGCCCTGGCCATCCTCAGCAACGAGATCAACCAAATCATTTCCAATGGAGCAGTAATGAACTGAACCAGCTATGCCCAGAAAAAGAACTCTGGGAGATGACTAAAAACCATTACATTGAATTCCCAATCCCTATATTTATGCCCACATGCATTTTTGATTTCCTTCACAAGCTAATTGTACAATATTTCAGAGTCTGATTCTTTTTATACAGCAAAATAATGGTTTGGTCATGTATACTTATTGTGTATCTAATTTATATTTTAATGTATTTAACATCTACTGATCATCCTGCCATCTAGGGGAGGGGGTGGGGGGGTAAGAGGTAAAAAATTGGAACAAGAGGTTTGGCAATTGTTAATGCTGTAAAGTTACCCATGCATGTATCCTGTAAATAAAAGGCTATTAAATAAAAAAAAAAAAAAGGAAGTTGTATTCTTGACTTACACATGTCTTAATACGTAATTTTTTAGAAATAATTTTTCCTCCCTTGAGGCCATTTCCCCTTTTGTAAAATAGACATAAGAACATCCGAAGCAATGATTTTGTTAATAGATCACAAGGTCACAAATTTAGAACTGAAGAGGCTTTGGAGGTGACCTAGCCCGACCCCTCCCCTGCATACATGGAAACTACTGCCCAAATTCACCCACATAGTCAGTGGTAGCTGTGAGATCAGACTTGGCTCTTTTAACTCCAAATCCAGCAGTCTTCCTACTGTTCATACACACACACACACACACACACACACACACACACACACACACACATTCATACACATACATATGTATGTGTGTGTCTATATATGTGTATGCATGTATGCATGCTTTGAGGTCTGGGGAAAATCCAATCCTAACCAGTAGCCAGAAGATTCTTAATAGTCTTAAACAATGGGCTGAATCGACCAAGGTAGCAAACACTGATAAATGTAAAGTTCTCCTTGGGTTCAAAAAAAAACCAGCCTCACAAATTGAGAAAAGTTTGGCTGGTACATAGTCTCCATCATTCTTTGCTTCACTTCCCCTCCTCTCTCTCTCTCTGTCTGTGTGTGTGTGTATGTGTGTCTGTCTGTCTCTGTCTGTCTCTCTGTGTCTGTCTGTCTCTCTCTCTCTTTCTCTCTGTCTGTCTCTCTCTGTCTCTCTCTTTCTGTCTGTCTGTCTGTCTCTCTCTCTCTCCCTTCCTCCCTCCCTTTCTCCCTCTTTCCTTTCCTTCTTTCCCTCAATTCCTCCTTCCTCCCTTCCTTCCTTCCTCTTGACAATTACCATCCTTGCTGCAAGTAAGACTTGACAAATCACACTCTCCAGGCCTGCCCCGACAAAGAACAACAGGGCTGTCCACCCAACAAGGACAATCACAGATATTTAAAGTTAGATTTTGAAAATAACAATAATACCAAAATGGCTCCATTCAGCATGGGACTAACAGATAACGAACTGACACAGTACAATGGAAACAATGTCAGCTCTGGAGTCCAAAGACCTGAGTACAAATCTTGCTTATAACCTATTTGTGACTATGAGCAAGTCACTTTGCTTCCTAAGTCTCAGTTTCCCCATCTGAAAAATGAAGGAGTTTTTCACAAATTGTCTGCCGCTTTCTGCGAATTTCTGGACTGCTGGTTTTCTTGGTTCCTTTCTCTTTTTTTTTTAAAGGACAGCAAAGTCCTCTGAGATTTCTTCCAACTCTATAACTATGACCATATGATCCTAAGTCATAGCTCTGACACTAAGTAATTTAGTAACACTTAATTTATCAGGGCTTTAGTTTTCTTCTGTAAAAAGCATTAGAAAAAACTCTTGCTTTCTCTCTCCCTCTCTCCCTCTCTCCCTCCCTCCCCCCTCTGTCTCTCCTCTCCCCCTTCTCGCTTTCTTTTTCTCTCATTCTATTTCTATTTCTCTTGCAAACTGGATGGCCCAAATGGTTTTTAACATGTCCTCAGAAGAACTCATTACCTTTCCCCCAAAACCTCCCTTTCCCAAGTTCCCCAGTTAACGTTGAGGGTCCCGCCATCTTCCCAATCCTCCAGATTTGCGACCTTAGAGTAATCCTTGACTCTGCCTTCTTCTTCAGTCTTCCTCACCTTCCGTATCCAATCTGTTGCTAAGGCTGGACCTGTCTGCCTTGGTAGCTTCTCTGGCCAACATCCCCTCCTCTCATTCTCACATCCCTACCTGGGGGAAGGTCACCCTTCGTCCCCACCTGGACTTTGGCAATGACCTCTGAACTGGTCTGCCTCTCTCAAGCCTCTCCCCACTCCGATCCCTCTTCTACTCAGCTGCCCAAGTGATTTTCTGAAAACAAAGGTCCTTCCTGAGAGTCAGACTGCTCGCAGATCTACAAAATCCTTTCCTCACAACATTCGGGGGAAGGAACACATGTATACTCATCCCCATTTTACAGATGAGGAAGCTGAGAAGTGAAGAGGTGCATTCATTCAGCTACTCAGTGTCAAAGCTGGGACTCAAAATCCTGTCTTCTGATTCCAAGCCCTACCAAAGCCACATCAGAAGTGGCTTTCCTCTAAGAGACAACCTCTGACTGGCAAACTCTCCACAACTTCCCGGCCTGCAGGAAAATAAAAGCCGATCTAAAGAGAGCTTGTTTCTCCATTTCTCATTAACGAGATGTTCAAGGGGATGTGATGTTCTCTGTCAAGAAAAAGCAAAGACTTGCCCCAACCTCGTCCCTCCGGTCGGACATCCAGGATATCCCGGATAGTGTGTCCCCTCTTTACCCCCCAGCCTTGGGTTTTCCCTGAATTGACAATTTTCTCCAGCAAGGTTATTTTTTCCCCTTAAGTTTCTGGATTACTCATTTTCCAAACAACCAGATGATGTTTAGCCGATGCTATTCTCTATTCGATTCACTGGCCAAAAATAGGGCCCGGCTAAAATAATCGAGGCATCCTGAAATGCCCCCTGTGGGGATGGCCAGGCTTGGCCCGCCCCTGGGCCTTAGCCACCATGCTAGAGCCATTCAGCAAATTCCCCCAAACAGAACAGCACACAGCCACCTCTGTCGGTCCAGCCCTAGGACCGGCAGCCTCTGGTTCACCAAATTTTAAAGAGCAAGTTTCCCGGGACGAGGTCAGGTCGCCCAGTCACTGGGACACCTGCTTTTCCCATTCAAGTCTGAACTTGTCTTTCCCACTCTAAATCCAAGGAATCCCAGCTTAATCCAGCTGTAATCCTCAAAAATGGATCTGATGTCTTGACTTTGGAGGGCGGGGGAGCAGGGAGGGCTGCTTCCTCTGCTGCGTTGTTGGGTTTGGGTTTCTTGTCGTATTTCTTGACTCACCCCGTGCCCTCTTTATGGAGCTGATGAGGAAGACACTCTCAGGCTGAGGCCTGTGAGAAGCAGGACAAAGGGATGAGTGGGACCAGCTCCTTTGTATTTTGTATTGTATGGTTTTATTTGTGCAAAAAAAAATTAATTTAATATAATCAAAGTTGTCCCTTTCCCCCCCCCCTGAGGCAATTGGAATTAAGTGACTTGCCCAAGGTCACAGAGCTAGAAAGTGTTAATTATGTGAGACAAGATTTGAACTCAGGTCCTCTTGACTTCAAGGCTGGTCCTCTATCCACTATGCCACCTAATCGCTCCCCAAGTTGTCCATTTTGCCTTTCATAAATTCCTCCCTTCTCCAAAGATCTGATACATAAATTATCACTTGCTCTCCTAATTTGCTTATGGTTTTGCTCTTTATGCCCAAATCATGTATTCATTTTGACATTATTTTGGTATAGGGTGTAAGATGCAGGTCTATGCTAAGTTTCTGACATATTATTGTCCATTTTGGTCAAATAGTGAGTTTTTATCCCAGAAACTGGAGTTTGGGGTTTATCAAATATTAGATTTCTCTAGGCCTTGATTATTGCCTTGTGTGTATCTAATCTATTCCACTAAGCTAAATCAGCCAATGCACAATTATCATGCACCTACTATGCACCAGGCACTGTTCTAGGTCAGTAAGTGAACACTTATCATGCACCTACTACATACCAGGCACAACGCTCAGCATTAATGACACAAAGAATGGCCCAGAACTTCCCGGCCCTGTGTCACTTGCATCTCACTCGAATTTCTCTACCCCCATAAGATTGTTCCGAAAACTCTCCCTTCTCCTTTGGTGCCAGAAGTCATCAAGCTCCATTTCCTCCTGCTCCCTCTTCTCCTCCCCTCCCCACGCAGCGCCCCCTCCCCATCTCTTCACATTTTACATTAAATGAAAGCGGGGCTTTGAGCGAGAAATGGCTTTACTTTCAAGCTAGTTGGGATGCTCTACAGGTAAAGCGTTCTCTAATGATCACTTGGGACCCAAGTTGTGAGCAGGGTTTTTCCCCTCCCTCGAGCCTAGAAATTACATCCTTAAATAAGAAGCGTGCAGGATCTGAGGAGGGACTGGGGGAACAGATGGCGACTGCTTTTTAGTAGGATGGAGGCTCCGAGTCTCTCACTTCTGAATCTTTGAAAATTAAGATCAAAAGAAAACAGCTTTCTTCTTTCTACTTTCAACTTCTGACACTTTTCTCTGTTTGAGAAGATGACAAAGGAATTCATCTCGGCACAGCCGGTGAAAATTGTCTTGCTTTGCATGGGCAACGACCAATGTCAGACAACATTTACAGGCGGTGTCCTGAGCTCCCTCGCCTTGGCTGTGACTTCCAGGGGTAACTTTGCATGGCTCCCCATGCAGGGCGGCTACATCGGAACCACCGTCTCCCGGGCTAGAGCTTCACCAGCCATTAAAGTGCCGTCGGGAAAGCACAGCGTCTGCCATCATCCTAGTTAACTTAGTAACTAGTCCACCAAGATTAGAACCTGCTCCGTCCCCCTTTTCTTCTCCTGGCTTCCCTTTCAGTCTTAGCTAAAGTCCTCCCTTCTATGATTCTAGTGCCTTCCTTCCATCGATTATCTTCAACTGGCTCTGTCCATATTTTGGGTGGTTGGGTGATGCAGTGGGTAGAGCGCCTGCAGTCAGGAAAACTCATCTTTCTTGAGTCCAGGTCTGGCCTCAGACACTCCCTAGCTCTGTGAACCTGGGCAAGTCACTTCACCCTGTCTGCCTCAGTTTCCTCATCTGTAGAAAGGGAAGGCCAATCAGTCCAGTGTCTTTGCCAAAAAAAAAAAAAAAAAGAGAGAGAGAGAGAGAGAGAGAGAGAGAGAGAGATTGTGAAGAGTCAGACACACCTGAAAAATGACTAAAGAAGATATCCTGGATGTACATAATCGTCTGCATGGTGTTCCCTCTATTGGACTTTGAGATCCTTAAGGGCAGGGACTGGATTTTTGCCTTTCTTTTAACCCTGGTGATTATTAGCAAAGTGTCTGCACAAAGCAGGCAATTCATAAATGCTCAGGAACTGGCTGACCCACGGGTGCACTGTAAGTGCTTAAGAAATGCTTATTCATTTAGCAATAAGCACTTCACACATTTTACTTTCTCCAAGTAAATAAGCAGATTCTATTTGGTTTCTCTCTGAAAACCAGCCCCTCCTGAGCATTCTGATTCACTCAAAACTCTACTAAAAAAAGGTTAAAGAGCGGCTCAAACAATGGTCCTCAAAGCCAAACCTACCACACATACACTGATGGCCTAGGAAAGCCATGAAGAGCCTGGGCAGGGACGTGAGCTGGGAATGGGGAAGAAGAGAAAAGAGGAGGTACCATTTAAGGGCAGAGAACAGGATGTGCTGCTCAATGTTTGATAACTGGCTATCTGGAAGGCTCAGAAAATGTATGATAACATACTTTTAGTTTAATCTTCATTATTAATATTTTCCTCCTCACTTTAAGTCAACAAAAAAACATCAATAAATCAAGCCCGGATTTGTAACATTTGCTGATTTCTGAAGTGCAAATGTTTATATTTTTTTAAAAAATCCATCAGCTGACTCCTGCACATCCCTGAATGATGTGAGGAATGAGAAACGGGAAACTTGAGATTTTCTAAAAAGCCACAAGACAGAATGAAATTTGGTCGATGGTCAAATAGATCTTCAGCCGCCCGAAAAAAAAAAATCTCATACAAGTTCATTCAGAAAATATTTTGGTAGAAAATTCACTTATAAAAATCAGGGATCTGTAGGATTTCCAATTTGGAATAGGTATCCAATTCAACCCACGTGTGAACAAGAATTCCATGGACATCATGCCCCACGAGTAGTCATCCAAACTTTTCTTAAAGATGTTGGGGCAGAGAAACTGGAAACTGAGTAGATGCCCATCAGCTGGAGAATGGCTGAATAAATTGTGGAATATGAATGTTATGGAATATTATTGTTAGGTAAGAAATGACCAGCAGGAAGATTTCAGAAAGGCCTGGGGAGATTTAGACGAACTGATGCTGAGTGAAACGAGCAGGGCCAGGAGATCATTATACACTTCAACAACAATACTATATGATGATCAATTCTGATGGACATGGCTCTCTTCAGCAATGAGATGAACCAAATCAGCTCCATTTGTTCAATAATGAACTGAAGCAGCGACACCCAGCGAAAGAACTCTGGGAAATGAGTGTGAACCACTACATAGCATTTCCAATCCCTGTTTTTGTCCGCCTGCATTTTTGATCTCCTTCACAGGTTAATTGTACAATATTTCAGAGTCGGATTCTTCTTGTTCAGCAAAATAATTGTATGGACATGTATACGTATATTGTGTTTAACATATACTTTAACATATTTAATACATATTGGTCAATCTGCCATCGGGGGGAGGGGGGAGGGAGAAAGAGGGGAAAAATTGGAACAAAAGGATTTGCTATTGTCAGTGCTGAAAAGTTACCCATGTATATATCTTGTAAATAAAAAGCTATAATTAAAAAAAAAGATATTGGGGCAGGAGGGAGGACGGAACTCACTGCCTCTCAGTCAGCCTCTTCCCCTACGGGATGGCTTCCATGACCCTTCCACTCTCCCAAGTGGAGACAGCAGAGCTGCCCCCCAAAATGCCGGGGGAATGTACACTGCATTGTTTTAGTGTTCAGCAGGGTGGGATCAGGGCTTTTGAAGTGAGAACTCTTTCAACTGTCTTTAGGAGCCCTCTAGAATTTCCACAGTCAATAACAATATCTGACAGGGCTTTAAGATAAAGAGCTTCCTAGACTCGCCGAGATAAGTTGGCAGGAGTTCTGAATGTCACTTGCATTTAATATCATTATCTCTGTAATTCAGCAGCTGCAACTAATAGATCTTAAATAATTGGCCATTAATCCTAAGTCAGATGTCTAAATGTCTAAGACACAAAACTTCAAACATTTCTCCCACATATAATTCTGCCTCTAAAATCTCTCTCCTTTCTGTCCATTCTCCTCTCTTCAACTACATTTCTCCCCGCCTGGACAAGTTCAGGAGCTTTCTCTCCTGTCTTCTTTCATCTCCTTCCCTCGTATTCTACCCCCATATCACCTCTAGAATAGCCTCCTTCCAGTACAGGTTGGGCAGTCACTCCTCTGCTCAGTAACCTGCAAGGGCTCCCTATGGATGATGTCTTATACACTAGAGGCTTCCATTACCCCCCTCCACAAAGGACTCCTCCTTCAGTGAAGGACTCCAGCCTACAGCGGTCCCAAAAGTCAGCCAGATCAAGCCCCTCATTTTAGAGTTGGGGGAAGAGAACCAGAGCGATGAAGAGAATTTGACAGAACGGGAGCATCTTGAGAACAGGCCCGGCTTCATCTTTGTATCTTTAGCACAGATAATAGCTCCTGGTATAAGGAAAAGCTTAATAAATACTTGTTGAGAATTGATTGTCAAAGTCAAACAGCAAGCTACAGGCGGAGCTGGGATTCACACTCAGATCCTCCACTCAGAACTGTGGCCATAACAAAACGATGACAGCCATCGCCAATACGGGACCTTCTGGGGATGTCACTGGATCTCAATCAAGCTGCTCTCCCCGCTCCGGCCATGACCATTCCTCTGAGAAGCCCTCACCAAGTGCCTCTGGGACCCAGAAACAAGGAGAAGCAAAGCTGGGAACACCGGGGTTACAGAGGAAGTCACTCCGAGGGTCAGGGGGGTCAAGTGATTTAGCCAAGTTTATATGGTTGGGAAGTGGTAAGACGGGATTCAAGCCCTAGTCCTCTGACTGCAAATTCCCCATTCCTTCCATTATCTCCACAGCCCCCTGAGCTCTCCAGCAACTCTGGACCCTGCCCCACTTCCCTCTCAATAACGTCACTTCAGTTGGTAAATTCATTATGAAAGGTCACATGACCTAGCCCAGCATTCAAGGACATTCTCTGTGTCCATCTCTACCTCTGTCTCTGTCTCTCTCCCTCCCTCCCGCCTTCCTTCCCTCTGTCCCTCCCTCTCTGTGTCTATCTCTGTCTCTGTCTATCTCTGTCTCTCTTCTCTTTCTCTCTGTGTGTCTCTCTTTCCTCTTTCTCTGTTTCTGTATCTGTCTCTGTCTGTCTGTCTCTGTCTGTGTCTGTCTCTGTTTCTCTCTGTGTCCATCTCTATCTTTATCTCTGGTTCTCTCTCTCCCCTTCTTCTTGCTTACCTCTGTGCCCCCCCATCTGTCTCTCTGTTTGTCTGTCTTTTTCTTTCTATATCTCTCTGTCTCTGTCTCTGTCTCATTCCCTCCCTCCTTCCTTCCCTCTGCCCCCTTCTCTTTCTCTCTCTGTCTCTGTCTGTCTGTCTCTCTCTGGGTCCATCTTTTTCTCTGTCTCTGTCTCTCTCCCTCCCTCCTTCCCTCCTTCCTTCCTTCCCTCTGCCCCCTTCTCTTTCTGCCTTTGTCTCTGTCTCTCTGTCTCTGTCTGTCTCTCTCCCCCCCCCCATCATCTGTACCTTCTACAACAACCATACTCCCCACACCCCATCTAATCCAGGCCCTCGGGGAAGTGTCTGGCACATAATAAACGCTTGTTGAGAATCGATTGTGCAAAGTGCTTCCAGAGGCCCAGGGACGGACCCTAGCCGCCTCCTGGCAGGAGGGGAGAGCCTAAGACGCAGGACAAGACACACACTTTTGGACTCGGCCAGTGTGGCCTTTTGGCCGACTGTTTATTCGGTGCAGGATTTGTTATGATTGTTGTATTTCCAGTGACAGGGAAGAGGAAGAGAGAAAAATGAATGTTTGGTCATTGAAAAAATACTATTTAATTCAAACAAAAGGAATTTCCAAAAAATAATCAATGCCTGTCAATTACTTGGTTGTTCTTCCCTCCCTCCTCAGGCCTTTTAGGTAAGAGAGTTGGTTCTTTTAAGAGAATCTCTTTCCCTGATTATTTGAGGTACATTAGACCATGTAACGAGGTCATTCGGTTCTCTGGGAGGGCTAGGATTCAGTCACTGCGAGCACTTTATTGGCACAAATTTAAATTAGTTTCACTTCCTGAAAGGGGCTGAGCCCTGAAAATCCTCTTTCTCCTCCCTCGCACATCTGGAGGACACATGAGGAAAGCCCACAGAGCCATCACTTCTTATTTGCCAAACGAGTAGAGCAAGGAGAAGGAAGGAAAAGACTGGATGACTTTTTCCTGTTTCTCCATTTTGCCTCTGGGAAAACCAGCCTCGCTCTTGTCTGTCATTGCTACCCCAGGAACGGACCGGAGCATCTCAACCTGAGAACAGAGACATTTCTACCACAGGAAGCATGGCCCACGTTCATTTTCCTGCTTATGGAACTTAGACAGATTGAAGTTAACTCTGACTGATCCTTTAAGGGCAATGAGGAGCAGGTGATTTCAGAAAAGCCTGGAGAGACTTCCTTCAACTGATGCCGAGTGAGTGAGCAGGACCAAGAGAACGTTGTACACAGCAACAGCAACATTGGGAGCTTACCAGCATGACCGACTTAGCTCTTTGCAGCAAAGCGGGGATCCAAGACAATTCAAAAAGACTCATGATGGGAAATGCCAATGGGAAAGATGGAGTCTGAATGCAGATTGAAACACGTTATTCCCACTGTTTTTTGTTTTTTTTCTTTCTCATCGTTTTCCCCTTTTATTCTGATTCTTCTTTTATAACATCTCTCTCTCTCTCTCTCTTCTCTTCTCTTCTTTTCTCTTTTTCTCTCCCCCTCTCTCTGTCTCTCTTTGTCTTTCTCTGTCTCTCTGTGTGTGTCTCTCTCTCCTTCCCTCCCCTCTCTGTGTCTCTGTCTTTCTCTGTCTCTCTGTCTCTTTCTTTCTCTCTCTCTCTCTCTGTCTCTGTGTGTGTCTCTGTCTTTCTTTCCCCTTTTCTCTCTTTCACCCCTGTCTCTGTCTCTTTCTCTCTCTCTGTCTCTCTCTGTCTGTCTGTCTCTTTCTCACTGCCATCTGTACCCTCTACAACAATCATACTCCCCACACCCCACCTAATTCAGGCTCTCGGGGAAATGTCTGGCACATAATAAATGATTGTTGAGAACTGATTGTGCAAAGAGCTTCCAGAGGCCCACGGACAGGCCCTAGCCACTTCCTGGCAGGAGGGGAGAGTCTAAGGTGCAGAATGATACACATTTTTTATGTTTATGTTGTTTATGGAAATAAGTTTAATACGACTGTACATGTATAACTTATATCACATTATTTGACACCTTGAGGATGGCGGTAAGGAGGGAAGGATAAAGGAAAAATTTGGACTCAAAATCCTATAAAAGTTAATGTTGAAACTTATCCTTACATGTCACTGGGAAAAAATAAATAAAATTGTATTAATGAGCTTGGGTTTTCCCAAAGCACATAAAAAGCATAAGAAAGATATGTTGTCCCTACAAACAAAATCAATGCATGTGTAACAAAAAGAGAAAAGAACGATTTGGAAAAAAATTCTTTATACCAAACACCTGACCAGAGTTTGATGAATGACATACAGGAAGTCATGTAAATGTGGGTGCCCGGCATCTCTGGGCCATATCCACGTGCTGGCCCATGGGATGGTGGGGGCAAGGGAGAGCCCTTGAGAGCCTCTCCCAGACCGAACTGCTGTTTTCTGTATCCTTCTAAGCCGCACTCGGACGTACAAATAAACCACTCGAATCCATTTACCAAACTCTCCCCCAAGTTTGCATGACATGAAGTCAGCAAAACCAGGTAAATGGTATAGAATGATTACAGTGCTGCAAATGGGAAGAATAAAAGAAAAACGGAACACTGAGTCATTATAACAAAGAAGGAACGAGAAGATGTCCCTCCCTCTGTCCCTGGGGGAAGCAGGGGACTCTGGGTGCAGAGCACCGTGCATACCGTCAGACTCGCTGTGCCAGTTAGTTTTACTTGGCTGTGTTTTCGATTCTTTGTTATAGGGAAAGAGGAAATGGAGTGACATATTTAGAAATGGAGGGAACAGAAAAGCAAGGTAGAGATAAACATAAATGTTTTATACTATGCCTGTGCACATATATGTACGAACTACATAATGCAAGTGTGTGTGGTCTGGTTTTTTAATGAAAGCATGAGTTTGGTAGCGACTTTTGCCAGAGCCATAAGTAGGGAACTTCCCTCCCAGAGCCGATGCCATCTCCCCCGTCCGGGGGTCCTTCTTTTGGCAGCAGGGGGTGGGAAAACAGAGACTCCAGTGAAGGAAGAAGGGAAAGGCACAGAGAAGGAGAGAGGTGGGGAGGGAGTAAGAGGAGACATGGACATAGGGAAAAAAGAGAGGGGGAAACAGCGTTTATTAAGTCCTGACAATGCTGCGTATTGGGCTAAGGGCTGGGGATACAAACACAAACAAGACAGCCTCAAGGAGTTCACATCCTAATGAAGGAAAATGAGCAGAAAGGGAGGTAGAAAGTGGATGGAAATCAGAAAAGGGAGCCAAGTTAGAAGTACAGTGAGCATGGCAAAGGCCCCTGGTGAAAGAGGGGCTTGAGCTACTGGCCACCCCTGGTGGATTTGGCAAGTCTCTACTCAACTGCTACGTGGCTCAGTTTCCTCAATTGTAAAAATGAAGGGGTTTGACCAGAGACCCCTTCTCAGCTCTGTGTGGAAGTTCCTAAGTGCCAACAATGCCCCTAAATCGCCTGCCTGAGTTTTGTCTCTGAGAGCTGGTAACTGGTTCAGATAAGATCCAACCAGATTCTCAAACGGGAGCACGGCTGGCTTCTGAAGGGATGAGGAAAATGGCAACGAGGGGAAGCCTAAGTCAGAAGGAGGGAGAGCTCAGGTATATGTGGCAAGTAAATGAAGGGATTATGTGATTTTTTTCCCAAACCATTTGAGCTCGTGTGGTCGCGGTCTCACACCCACAATTCTGGGAAACGAGGTACATGGCAGAGTGGCCCCACCACCAATGGCTGCCCCTGCGGCTCCTTGCAGCTCTGGCCTATCACCGACCCTCCTCTGAGGACCCAATTATCTGACACAAAATAGACTTCTGATCTACACTCCAGTTGCTCGACTTCTCGTTCGGTCACGAGAAACTCGACTAATTTGAGGAGATTTCAGCCAGAACAAGCAGCATGCTCCAGGTAAAGATCAGTGAGAGAGCCCAAATAATCAGATCTCTCAGGGGAATCCTCAGTGTTTGTGCCAGAGAACTTCTGCTTTAGGGCAATGGTCTCCTTGCTGTTCCATCTCCCCCGGACTGTTTCCCTGTGCCCACAATGCTCTCCTACCCCTCCAACTCCCAGAGCCCCTCAGAGCTCGACAACTGGTGCTCCTCCCACTTCAATGGGCAGCTCCTCCCCTCGCAGGACCCTTGGACAACCTGTCACTACTGCCCTGAGGTGAGCTCACTCAGTCACCGCTCAGAAAGTGCCCTTCCCGCTTCGGACCCTTTTCAACCATAAAAACCCCTTCTTGAGCAGAAGCGGACACCAGCACCATCTCTTCCGCTCCCCGTTCTGAAGTCCGGGAGCCCCTGGCGAACTTTTCCAGGCACCCGTCGGCCCTGGGATAACCTAGGGCTCAGCTGGGCCTTTGGCCAGACCTTTGGCCAGAAATACAAGACCATGTCTCAGAGGAAAGCTAGCATCGCCCCCCAACCCCCAAACTGGGACAAGTTGAACATGTGAGAACAGAAACACTTCTGGTTAAGCTCTCTGTATGCAACGATTTCTGGGGATCACTCCCAGAAATCCTGCAAGACCCGTCTGGACACCAGCCTTCTGACCTGGAGAATGGGACCTCAAGGCCAGTGACCATCTGTCCCAGGTCACTTTCAGGCAGAGTTCCAGCCATTCTCCACTCTCGGCTTCCTGATCTTCATCATGGCCCCCCAAGGGGCCCCCTTCTTCCTGCCATCCAAAGCCTCGTTCTTGAACCACCATCAAATCGACTCGGCCATCTAACCCTCCAAGCTGGTTCTCAATCTCCAATTAGAATGTAAGCTCCCTGAGGGTGGGAGCCTTGCATTTGTCTCCCTCTCCATTCCTCAACACGACTTCTGCACACAAGAAGGGCTCGATACATACTTGATAAATTAATAAATAATAGATTAAAAATTAATAAACATTCATTCATTCATTTATTCATTTGTTCACAGAACTAGTACTAGTTACCTAGTCCTATGAACCCCTTGCACAAATGAGGAGCCGGGGAAGCACAGTTAGCTAACATTTCTATATTGCTTCAAGGTTGGCAAAGCATTTTCCACGTGTTCTCTCATTTGAAGATCACAAAAGTCCTGAGAGACCAATGCAGTGCCATACCCATTGTACAGATGGGAAACAGTTAAAGAATTTGCCCAGGATCACACAGCTAATAAATATCAGAGCAAGATTTGAATTCCCGGCTCTTGACTCCATGTCCAGCCGCACTCTATGCAGGGACCCACGGGACAAGCAATCGATCCCCTTGCCAACTTCTATCTAAACCTGGAGTTTTGACAACTGCCATGTATTGGCGATTTAGCAATTAACTAGTTAACTTCATTGTTCTTTCTTTAATGGACCCCATTCTTTTATCACTATCTGGAATCAAGAATTTTCCATGTGAAAGGGAGCTCAGAGAGCATTCCCTTCAAACAGCTCATTTTCCAGACCAGGAAGCCATGGCCTAATTCCAGGAAAATTGATTTTCCTGTGGCTAATGAATGGCCCTGGCAAAACTCAAACCCAGATCTCTTGGTCCGCAGTCCACTGCCGTTTACTGTACTCTGCCTTAAATCTCAATTACCTCCATGCTATAGAACCGATTTTTTAAAGAACCCACCTTTGTGCCCTTAATAGAAAGGTGGCAGAATGCTCCGTAAATTGTCCTTCATTACTGACATCGTTCATTTGCCTATTTTTTTTTTTTGTTATGAGGGAGACTTCTGAGGAGAAGGTTGATTGTTGAGAAATGGGTGAAAACGCATCAATAAAACATTTGCTAAAGAAGTAGAAAACCATATACTTCTTGTATACTATGCAATATAACTAGAGAAAAGATCTATGGAATATACATTATACTATTTCCAGATTATAGATAAGAATATATAATTCTAACCTGGTTCTTCTGAGCAATCTTGTGTCCCTTTTTCCATCGAAGGATGGGTCTAAGAGGAGGCAGTTCCTTTTCTTCTCTTCCAATCACGTGGTCACCCAGGCTGTAAGCGGCTTCAAACACAATTGGACTGATGACATCCTTGACCCTCCTCTGAAAAAACAAACAAATGTGCGTTACGTAGATACCCCAGCAGGACCTTGTCCCCATTTGTCCTCTGAACAGCCAGCCAGGCACCTGGGCAGGGCTCCAATGGAACACAACCGTCTTGTCTTTGTTACCCACAATGGCAACAGTCATCTGTTTGTCTCCTTGCTGTTCCAAATCCCCCAGATTTGGACAAATACAGCCCTGAGATGGCGAGTGGTGTGGCCATAGGTCAGTGATGAAGCCAAGGCTAGAGTTCACGTCTCCTAACGCCAAGGCCAAGGTCCTTTCTCTTAGAGTGATAAATAATGGTGGATGCAGCAATAAAACCACTTGTCCCAAGCCCTGGGACCGTCTCCCATAGGAGACCCCCAGGATAGACCCAGGAGCAGAGCGAAGGACCCCAGAACCCCAGAATTGCAGAGGGAGAATGAATCTCAAAGGCCACATCACCCCTGTCCCCTTCTCCACATGGAAGTCCATGCACAAGCCCTCCCAGTGAGGGTATCGCTCTCCCCTTCCTCCTTGGCGGGAGTCTTTCCTGAGTCGCCAGGAGGATGACAAAGATAGAAAGTCTCATTCCCAGTCCTTTTTAGCCCTTATATACCTTATAGTAATTACATCATTACAGCACACTGAGCATGTGTGAACTAGAGAGCCATGACGTCACCACACTGATTACTAAGTATCTATGGGAACCAGAAAATCATGACATCACCACACTAAGTACTAAGTATCTATGGGAACCAGAGAACCATGACATCACCATGCTGAGTACTAAGTATCTATGGGAACCAGAGAACCATGACATCACCACGCTGAGTATTAAGTATCTATGGGAACCAGAGAACCATGACATCACGCTAAGTACTAAGTATCTATGGGAACCAGAGAATCATGACATCACCACACTAAGTACTAAGTATCTATAGGAACCAGAGAACCATGACATCACCACACTAAGTACTAAGTATCTATGGGAACTAGAGAACCATCATCTCCTCAATCCCACTGAGTTAACACCTTGTTTCAAGTAGACTTCTCCAGAGTTCCGGCCCTCTCCATTCTCCCTCCCTAGAGTCCCTTCCCATCCATTGAGAAAGCAAGCAATATGCTATCAATTACACATGTGAAGTCATGCAAACTGTATTTCCATATTAGCCATGTGCAATTTATATTCTTAAAGAATTGCCTACAGCCCCAGGGGCTTATGTGACTTGCCTAGGACCACACAACCAGGGCACGTGAGAAGGGGGATTTGAAGCCAGGTCTCCCCGGCTCCGAGGACTGCTCTCCATTCATTTCACTGATGTTTCCCAAAGCACGGTCCCCAAAACCCTTTCAAGGGGTCCATGACCTCATGGAGGTCACAACTTTCCATAAAAATACTGAAATGTTTTCATTTTTAACACAATGAATAAGTTTGACAGGAAGAAAATGATGTGGGTGGGGGGAGAGAAGGGGGAAGACCTGGTAGTTTCTTTCCAAGACAAATACTGGAGGATTGAGAGCCAAAGTGATCCCATGGCACTCAGGACCCACCCAGACCTGTGAAGTCTCCTGGGAAGGAAGGCTCTCCACCTGAGTCACCTGAGGTTCAGAGGGGCTTTCCCTAGCATCACAAAGGCAGGATTTGAGCCCAAATTTTCCCGAATCCAGGCCCAGCACGGCAGCACCTGCACCACGCAGGGTATATTTCTGCCAACAAGACTCAAGGACGTGACAAGAGGTGGTTTGGGGGCCCCCTGGGACTTAAAATGCAGAATTCGCCTGGATTGCAAAGTTACGGCCTGTTGAGACTCAATCTGGAAAACCCTGGTGCATTTCAGAGTCACCGCGGCAAATGTCTTCCATCTGGAACACCCAGAGGAAATGGGTTTCCCAGGTCTGCTCGACTTTTATTGAAGCCATGAGCAGGGATCCAGGACTCCTAGTCCCTGACCATCATGCCCTTTTTTTCCACTTCTAGTTTTATAGACTTCACAAGGCAAATATCTGAGCCGTGTGCTTCCCGCAAAGAACCCACGAGCATCGGCACAGTAACACCCCTCACATACAGAGGTCAGACTTTTGGCAAGCTCAGTAGTCTGGAATATAGCCATGAACCTGGAAGTCTAAAAAAAAATTTAAAGGCCCCGAGCCCTTAAAACAGTGGTTACAAAGCTGATGCACTTTACTGTGAAAAAGAGGCCTTTCCTCAGAGATTATTAACTCAGTTTACCAACAGTCCTGGCAAACACGTGTATCACGCCCGGTACCATGTCAGAAGCAGCCAATCAGAAACCGAAGGCCATTGGCAGGGGCACAGGGGATGCTGCTATGAGCAGGTTCGTTGATAATAGTGAAAATGGACATGAAGAAACCACTTAAGGACGGGGAACATACCATATATGTCTATGGCTCCCATAGCAAATCCTCGTTAAGTACTTTTTGATTGATTAGTTGATTGGATTAAGGGATGGGGGGAGGGGGGAATTGTCACTAACTATGAAAACGGAGCAATCTGGATTCATTTAGCTCTGGGATGGCTAGTCTTCCATGTTTCAGGGGCCTGGGGGGAAAGGAGGGGAAGGAGAGGAGGCGGACATATATTGCAGTAATAATGGCTCAGCCATTCAGAAAAGGTTAAATTCTATTGTGTTCAGAGGATTCTGATTAAGAAAGTGGGCAACATTTGCCACATTTCAGAAAGAACGAAAACAAATTATTTTTCATTTGAAAGGATTGTTTTGCATCTACAGAATATTGAAAGACATTGAAGAAGGACTTCAAGGCTTTCAACAGATGCTCTGTGGAGGTGGATGGTCCACAAACGAGCATCCCCCAGAAGGAGAAGGCACATCCAGGTAGCAGCAGAGAGCTCAAGTTTGGAAAGCACAGATCGCTGAAATGTTTGGGACCAAAATGGCCTCTTTAGTTAAAGATGTACCTAAAAGGGGTCTAGAATGAAATCCCTCTTCGGCCACTCCCTCCTTAGGGGAGCTAGAGCAAGTTACTTGGGCCTCGGGGCCCCGGGGCCTTCTGCTGTAAATTGACAGAACTGACCTAGGGAGGTGACCTCTGGGGTCACCTTCTTAGCTCAAAGCCTAGGTCTGTGCCCCTCACCAAGTCCCTTGACACCTCAGAGCCTCAGTGTCTCATCTGTAACATAAGAGGGCTGGTCTACAAAGCATCTGAGGTCCTTTGTGGCTTTAAAATCTATAATCCCACGAAGCGACAGAAATAGAAACTGAGACAACAAGGTAGGCCATGCTGCCAACTGCTGCCTTTCCCAGAGATCTCCTCTGCTTTCAGCCATCCGAACTGCATCAGCCTCAGTGACTTATCCCACACTACAAGGGATTCTGGAGATGGCCTTTGTGATTCAGTGGCCCTCACGCAGCTGAGGCTGAACAGCCAGACCGACTCCAAATCTGGGACTAGAGCAGAACTGAGGGGGCCATCCTAGACCATCCAGTCTGAGCGAGAGGTAGAGGATGCCTTCGAACTCACAGAAAGCGGCCGGCCCAGCCAGAGGTGGCCTGGTGAGGAAGGGCACTGGGGGAGTGAGGGTGACTGGGCACAAGTCCGAGCTTTGGCCACCCGCACTGAGAGGAGGTCACAGCCCAGCCTCGATTTACTTTTCTGAAGTCCCTTTTTCTCTAGCTCTGTTTTACACCTGTCACTCACTTCACTGGGCCTCAGTTTCCTACTGTGAAAAAAACCCCTAGACCTTGGATTGGACAGCTTCTATTAGTATTTTAGAGCCATGAAGTCTCTTACAGTCTAATCTGAAATGCTGTAAGTAGGAAACCCCCACTTCTGAAGGCAGCCTCCATTCTGAGGGAGGCAGCTCTGATCATGAGACTCTGAGACTTCCACCCGCCATCCCCGGCTCTGCCCCAGGGGCAAGGACTTTCCAGTGGGGCCAAGATTCCCCATTCCGTGTCCTATTTCCATATCCACCATGGAGTTCCACACAGCCCACGTTCAAGGCTACAAAGACAAGCCCAAGTTCCTGGGACACAAAAGATCCAGAGTGTGCTGTCACCTCCCCCTTGGAGTACCCAAGAGCCTCCTCTTCCACGTGGCCTCCTTTTAAGCATTTGGGGGAGGGGGACTCCTTTGTGGATCAGTCACATCATCTGGATCCATCCTCTGTCCAAGGTGAGTATAAACTCTGGGAGCCAAGGCCTAGAGCCCTGGAGAGAGCAGACACGTAACAAATGTTGGGTGGCTTGAATTTAATTGAAGCAAGATAAATCTAATCCTCCTTCCACATGGTGCCCATCCCAGTGTTTATAAAGAACTAGCATCTCTCCCTCCCTCCCTCCCTCCCTCCCTCCCAAGTTTTCTCTTCTGCAGGCTAAATAGCCCCAGTCTTTCCAATCAACCCCCACAAGTCATGATGGAGACCCCTCCCCATCACGGGAAGCCTTGCTGGATTCTCTCCAGCTTGTTGATTTCCTCCCTGAAATATGGCATCCAGGACTGAACAAAGTGGCAGACCAGGGAGGAGAAGAATGGAGGACACCCTCACTGCCGTCATCCTGGATCCCATTGCGAGCATGAACAGAGCATGTTTCCATATGCAAAGTACTTTCCATGGTATTTCTTCTGAGCCTCAACCTAATGAAGGACGTGCTATTTATTATCCCCATTTTACAGATGAGGAAACTGAGATGGAGATGGTAAGTGGCCTTCTCAGGGTCCCACAACTAGTAAGGGTCTGTGGCAGGATTTGAATTCAGACCTCTGGCCACCCCCCCCCCCAAACCATCTCCTTGATAGCACAGGGGCCAGGCAACCTCACTCTGATGCTACCTTTGTTTGGGGGGAGTCTGTTTGGGATGAGCAAGGAATTCTGATAAACAGGAGCCCTCCCCAGGACGGAGGGAAGGGATCCATCACTTCCTCCGGCCTGTTCCAAGGAAGGATGATTCATTCTCGCTGCTGCCAGTGTCCTGGCACGGAGTAGCCAGAGGGGTGTGGGGGTGAGGGACCCGCGGCTCACACAGGGCCAATGCCCGCAGCTGGCTTGAGGGGCCCGGCCGGGGGCCTTCTCCCTTTAGTTTGCTGCCCTGAGCACTCTGCACAGAGACGGAGCTGGAACAGACCCCACGCATCTGCTCCAAATCTAGCGCTTTACAAAGGAGGCAGCCGAAGCCAGGGGAGCTTGCAGATGTGGCCCCGATCACATGGGGCCGAGTGGGGGGGAGGTACAAATAGGGGGGCTTAATGGGGGGGCCGAGAGCTGGGCCCTGTGCAGAGGAAGCAGGCAGACCACCCCTCCCGGAGAAGAATGCAAGGGGCCCGAAGAAACTCTCCGGAGTGTCTGACCAGTGGCCTCCAGGCCCCTTCCAGGAGGCCGCACAGCCTCCTCCCCCCAGGGTCCCCCAGAGCCTCCGCAGGAGGCCCCCAGAGCCAAGAAGGAGAGGCGGGGGCCTCTGCCCCACATTGTGTCAGAGCTTGGCAGAGGCCGTGTTTGTGTGGGGCTGATGCGGAGCCCCGGGCCCAAGGCACAGGCTGTAAAAAGCTGACAGCCTCCAAGCTGGGACGGATGAAAAATACTGGGCTGGGCTCCGGCCACCAGTGCTCCAAGAATGCAGCGGGGTCGCCCCGAGCCGGGATTCAGGCGTCCAGAGCCATCAGCAACCGAAGCTCCCTGGGGAAAGGGAAGGGGAAGGGGCGCCCCTCCCTCTCCCATAAATGGGGAGGGCTCCCGCGCCAGGATACGGAATCCAAAGTCCCGGCTGAACCGGCCCCTCCCGCGACTGCCCCGGCTGCCCCTGGGGACTGAGGCTAGCCAGAGAATCATTTCACCACCCCCCCCCCCTCCGTTTTCTTTCTTGGCTTTTGAGGGTTTTTTCCTTATTTTGTTTTGTTTTGAGGTTTTATTGTTGTTTTTCTTTTTGGGTTTTTTTTAAACTGAAACTTTTTAAAATAAAGCTTATTTTCAAAACCTGTGCAGGGATAATTGACAACACGACCCTTGCAGAGGCTCACAGTTCAGATTTTCTCCTCCTTCCCCCCACTGAGCGATCCAATATATGTTCAACGTGTTACAATGTGTTTAAATCCAACATCTAAGTGAAACTTTCCACCGGGTTACATTCTAGCCTCTTTCCTTTAAAAGGCTAACTGATGGCCAAGGAACGCCACAAGGCGGAGGCCAGACCCTCTCAGCCCGGCCGGATCTCCACATCCCGATGCACTGTGGCCAGGTGCTGCGGCGGCTCCCAGACCCGGCAAGAAGAGAACCAGTTCAGTGCCGTTTGAGAAGCAGTATTTCCGGGCTCTCTGAGACGTTCCCCCTGGAAAAATCCAGAGCCCTGGGTTCGAATGCGGCCTCTGACGCTTACTATGGGAGGATCTCGGCAAAGCTGACCAGCCTGGAGTGTGGTTCTGTGATCTATAAAATGAGCTTAAGTCAGTGAGCCCAGGGCTCCTAACACAGATAATCTTTTGGGGTCACTCCTCCCCGAGAGCAGCCTCTGCTTTAAGGCTTCCAACCCTCTCACCAAGAGACTCACAATGAGTCCGGCCTCTGCCCACTGCCCAGCTCTCTCTCTGGTGACGCCACATGGCTGCGAATTCTAGGAGGAGCCCAAAGCAAGGGGCCGGTTTTAGGGGTGATTAGCATAAGTGGGCTGCCGCGGACCGTCCACGGTGACACACATGGGAGAAGTCGACAGAGACAAAGCATCAGAGACAAGTAGGACCAGAACAACGGGACCCCAGAGAATCACTACAAAGCCTCCAGGTTCAGCTGGACCTTCTAAGAGGATTTAGTAAATAACATGGACGAGAAAGACCCAGTGTGGGAAAACACAGAAGGCCTTCAATTGGCACAACCCTAGGAGAGTGAGAATCATAAAAACTCAGGGTTGAAGCAGACCTCAGAGGCCTCCTGTCCAATCAAAATGTAAACCCGAATAATCAATAGTGTTCCCTGGGCCAAGCATCCAGTGGAATCCATTAATTATAAAGAATAATTTATAATTATAAAGACATGTTTCCTGGCTTAAATTTGTCTCTTTTTAACTACTTCATGCCTTTAGTTCTTCCCTTTGAGAACAAGGAGAATAAATCCAATCCCTCCTTCCCATGAGAGCCTTCAAATGCTTACAGGGAGAGAGTTGTGGATCCCCCAAAATACCCAAACACTCTGGCTCCCATATGGGAAAAGCCCTTCCAATGTTTGAGAGGGTGACATGATGTAAACTACCCCCTATATAGAACACACTCTTTTCTTACCGCCACCCTTTTGATTCCCAAGTTTCCTTCAATACCTTTACTGATCCTTACAACTGTTCAAAAAAATTCCTTCCCCAAAAATATTCTTTTCTGTATATACTTTGATATACATATAATATATGTGTGTATGTGTGTGCGTGTATACATGGTGTATCCCCCACATAGAATGTGAACTCTCCAAGGACAGGGAGTATTTTATTTCTGTCTCTCTAGCCCCAATGCCTGGCACATAGTAGGTGATTAATAAATACTTGTTGATTAATTTATTAGAGAATTATTTCATTTCTGTTTTTATATCCCCAACACTTAGCCCAGAGCCTGGCACTCAGTAGACAGTACTGACTGTCTGTCAGTAATAAATCGGCCAACTGGCTGATCTCTTTCATGCACCACTCATCACAACTGTAGATATCTCCCCAAAAGACTCCCCAGCGATGACCCCAATCTTGTTAAAAGGATCACTCCCTAGTGTTTGCTCCATTTTAAAATCTCATTGGCTTTTCATACAAAGCCATAATGATGAGTAACATGGTATATAATTCAAAGAGCCCTGATCTAACAAGCTATGTCCCCTTAGGTCAAGACCTCTCTTACCTTATCTTTAAAATGGGAAGAACAAGACTTGGATGACAGAAATCCTAATGTTGCAGTGGCAAAAGCCAAGTGGAACAGGAGCTAATTTTTGGTTAAGAAGAGTCAGGCTGCCTTCCCCAGCTCCAAACTCTGTCCCATCCTGCATTGTTTCCAGCTGGATTGAGATTCCTATTCTCATCTCAAGGCACACATGGCTGAAAGCTGGGGGCCCACTATACCTCATGCCCTCAAAGCCCTCCCATTGCCTAACACCCAAGATCAGGCTCCACACAGGAAAGCATCAGAAACGTTCCCTTCTCATACAAGGAGAAAAACACCAAGTAACCAGAATTCTCAGTTCATCAGTCCACATGCTTACTTCTAAACAAGTTATCTGTCCTGTTGCCCTGGTTTATTGTTAACTATCCATAGTATGACAAAGACATACTTGTACAACAAAGAATTCTGACTAAGATGGTCACAATATTTTCAGTCTTATTGTTTATTTTTAAGTTTCCTTATAACAAATCATTTTTATAGCAAAAAAAAAAAAAAAACATTCTAAGTAACATTCCCTGTCATCCTGCCAAGTTACTCACTTCTACCCAGCTGATTGTTTTTCCCGATGTTCACCAGGATGGTAACTGGGGTGGATGGATACATTCACAGTCCTTACATAATAAGGGCCAAACCTAATTCAAATCCAAGCCTTCTTGATCCCAAGTCAACCTTTTATAAAGCGCTTTCTGGAATTAATGGAAAAAAAATGCAAAGGAAGGTGGCCTAGCAGTACCAGATCTAGAACGCTTACAAAGCAGGGGTCATCAAAACCATTTGGTACTGGCTAAGAAATAGAGGAGTCAATCAATGGAATAGGTTAGGTTCACAGGACAACAGTCAACGACTATAATAATTTAATATTTGATAAACCCAAAGAACCCAGCTTCTGGGAAAAGAACTCACTGTGTGACAAAATTGCTGGGAAAAAAGGAAAATAATATGGCAGAAACAAGGCACTGACCAACATCTCACATCCTAAACCAAGATAAGGTCAAAACGGGTTCATGATTTAGACATAAAGGGTGATATTATAAACAAATTACAAGAACAAGAGATAGTTTACTGCTCAGACCTATGGAGAAGGAAGAAATTTATGGCCATAGAAAACATTGTGAAATGCAAAATGGATAATTTTGATTATATTAAATTAAAAAGGGTTTATATCAACAAAACCCAAAATTAAAATGGAAACAGAAAACTGGGGGGAAATGTTTACATTCAAGGTTTCTGATGAAAGCCTCATTTCTAAAATATATACAGAATTGACTCAAATCTATAAGAATACAAGCCGTTCTCCAACTGATAGATAGTCAAAGGATATAAACAGACGATTTTCAGACAATGAAATTAAAGCCATTTCTAGTCATATGAAAAAATGCTCTAAATCACTATTGATTAGAGAAATGCAAATTAAGACAATTCTGAGGTACCACTTCATACCTCTTGGATTGGCTAAGATGACAGAAAAAAATAATAATAAATGTTGGAAGAGATGTGGGAAAATAGGGACACTGATACGTTGTTAGTGGAGTTGTGAATTAAACCAACCATTCTGGAGAGCAATTTGGAACTATGCCCAAAAGCCTATCAAACTATGCATACCCTTTGATCCAACAGTGTCTCTACTGGCTCTGTATCCAAAGAGATCATAAAGGAGGGAAAAGGACACACGTGCAAAAATGTTTGTGGCGGCCCTTTGTAGTGGCTAGAAACTGGAAACTGAGTGGAGGATGCTCATCAGCTGGGAATAGCTGAATAAGTTGTGGTATATGAATGTTATGGAATATTATTGTTCTGCAAAAAATGACCAGCAGAATGATTTCACAGAGATCTGGAGAGACTCACATGAACTGATGCTGAATGAAATGAACAGGACCAGGAGATCATTGTACTCAGCAGCAAGATTATACAATGATCAACTCTGATGGATGTGACCCTTTTCAATAATGAGGTGATTCAGGCCAATTCCAATGCTCCTGTGATGGAGAGAGCCATCTGCACCCAGAGAGAGATTGTGGGGACTGAATGATCACAACAGTATTTTCACCTTTTGTTGTTGTTTACTTGCTTGTTTTTTTCTCTCATTTTTTTTTCTATCTGATTTTTCTTGTGCAGCATGATAAATGTGGAAATAAGTTTAGAAGAACTGCACATGTTTGACTTATTTTGGATTACTTGCCATCTAAGGGAGGAGAGAAGGAAAGAGGAAGGGAGAAAAAACATGGAACCAAGGTTTTGCACGGGTGATTGCTGAAAACAATCTTTGCATGTATTTTGAAAAATAAAAATCTGTTATTAAAAAATTAAAATGCCTTCTGTGTGTCAAACACCGGTCAGCTGAGGCCATGCTGCTCCTCTTTTTTCAAAATTGTCATACTTTTTAAAACTGTGCATTTAGTATCATAAGATGCAAACATGTCTGCATCCCCCCCACAGTGCCTGCCCCTTTCACACTACCTCTATCTGCTTTATATTGACCTTAAACAGATGAACGTGCATGTGTATCATCTCCCCACATGGAACAGAAGCTTCTTAGAGAACACGGGCCATGTTTTTGCCACTGGGTACCCAGAGCTTAGTGCAGGATTTCACCTATAGTAAATCCCTTCCATGTGACTATCTTTTTAATTGTCTTCTATACATTTTTAAAAGAGGATTTTATTGAAGCTCTTTCTCTTTCACTATCCCTTACGTCTGCCCAAGCTCTCCAACCAGCAGCTCTCCCTTGTAACGTTATGAATGGCCAGCAAAACAAAACCACACATTGACCCTGTCAGGAAATACAAGTTTCCTTTCGCATCCATCAAGAGATGGGAGTTTCGGCTCATGACCAATCTGGTGAAATGATGATTGGGCCATAGTTTCGTTAAAGTTCTGAAAGCCTCTAAAACTTGTTCTCCAGATGATTCGCATCGCAGTCTCCTAAACTGTTCTCCTTGTGATCTGTCCAGACAATTCTTTACATATTTCAGAAAAGGAATCCATCATTTTTATCACTTCCTGCAACACCATAAAACTCCATTACAGTCGTGTAACCCAACTTGTTCTGTGATTCCACAATTGATGGGCACCTATGTCTTTGCTACTACAAAAGATGTCAATATAAACTTTCTACAGTTGTATAGTATATTGTGTATATAGTATCTTGCATATATTATGCATATAATATTGTACATTTATGCACAATATGCAACATTATGTCACACTTAATGGGACATGTGAATAATAGTATCACTGGATCAAAGATAAGTGTAGTTTGATGACTTTAGGGTCCTAATTCCAAATGGTTTTCCAACATTGTGAACCTCACAACTCCACCAATAATGTATCAGTGTGCCAACTTATATTGCTTCTTTATGAATTAATGCTTAAAGGCTAGAAGGCAGAATGGAGGTCAAAGAATAGGAAAAATATACCAGCCTCTTCAAACAAGTCCTGGCCTCCAAAGGAGCCTTGGGAAACTAGTTAATGCTGTCTGGATTAGTCCAAACTCAGAGAAAGGAAATGAGATGCAGCTGTAGAAATAGCAGCGTCTGCACCCATTCAGCCCAAAAGGAAATGAAGCCCAAGTGATTGATGAGATTTTCCTAATAGTAGAATCGTGGTGTAAAAATCATAAAGGTTCTTTCATACTCTAGTAATAATAGGAAGAGGAAGAAGAGGCAGAGGAGGAGGAGGAAGAAGTGGAAGAGGAGAAGGAAGAAGAAGGAAAAAGAGAAAGGAGGAAGGAAGAAGAAAAGTAGGGAGAATAGGAGAAGAAAAAGGAGGAAGAGAAGGAGGAAAAAGAAGAGAGAGAAGAGGAGGAGAAGAAAGATAAAGACAAGGAGAAAAGGAAGACGAGAAAGAGAAGAGGAGGAGGAGGAAGAGAGGAGGAAAAGGAGAACTAGCAATTACATAGCATGTTAAAGTTTATAAAGAACTTTAGAAATGCTACTTTTTTAACGTGGGGTACCATTATTAGTTCCATTTTACAGTTGAGGAAACTGAGGTTGAGAGAGGTTAAGTCATTTCTAAGTTCAGAAATCAAAGGGGGAAGGGAACAAGTATTTATTAAGACCCTACTATGTGCCAGGCATTATGCTAAACTATAACCTCATTGGATCCTGACAACCTATTGTCCCCATTTTTAAGAAAAGGAGGCTGAAGTAGCCAGAGGTTAAATGACTTGCCCAAAATCACATAGCAAGTAAGTCTTTGAATCAGGATCTGAGTTCAAGTCTTCCTGATTCCAAGTCCAGCCTCTACCAATTTTGCTTCCTGATTGCCTCTGGGTCAGCCCTTTGAGAGAAAGGATGATCCATATTTGTATCGTAGATACTTCCAGGCTTAGAAATACTTTGGCCCAGGGTATCACCTGCAGAGCTTAAAATCAAGTAAGACCTACTTTTGGACCCCTTCTCTGACACTACTTAGCTAGGTGACCTTGGGCAAGTCCCTAGAACTTGAAGTCTAAGATGGCTAACAATCTTTGAGTGAAGGGAATTCCAAAGCAGGAGTCCCCTGTGGTAACAAAATCGCAAATCCTCTAAGTTCTTGAAAGCTTACGCTGGTCTCCATCCAAGCTCTGCTGGTAGCCCGCCATCTCCTCCCTCAAAGGAAGCCCAAGAATGCTCTCTTTGCACCCCTCCTTAAAATTCTAGGGCTTCCAGAGGCCTTTCTAAATGGGCACTTGACTTTTGTATTTTATCGGGCATTGGCTCTGAGATTGGCGGAGAGAACTCCCATGGAGGAAATGCCCTCTTCCAACTCAAGATGGAAAATCCTCTGTCCCTCATAGTCTCTGAGAGCTGCCTGGGTCACTGAGAAGTTAAGTGACTTCCTGGACATCACATGTCAAAAGTGGGACTTCAACTCAGGTCTTCCGGACTCGGGGCTGGCTCCCCATCCATTATATCACCTGCGCTTCTCACTTTAGACACATAACCTCCACTCTGCATCCCAAATCTCAAAATCCTTATCGGCAAAAAGTACACAAAACAATGGGTTTCACTGGGGAGTCATTTCAAGTTTTCCTTCATACCAAAGAAAGCAGGTGCGAGTGCTCCAAAGGACGTTGTCCAGCCACTGTTATCTACACAAAGCTGCTTCCTCGCATCCTATGGAAAACCAATCATTCCCATCCTTTCTTGGGTAGCAAAGTGGAGGAAATGAACTTAGTCTCTTTTGTTCCAGATTTCCCTCTCCCCCTCTCACTCCTGGATCTGTTGTGTCCCCCCCTCCCCATGCTCCAGTCAGCATTTATGGCTCCCATCAATATGTCAGTCGGATTTGTTTGAGAAACACTATAATTTGGGAAAACAAATGTTGTTCAAGAAGCCTGAACATCAATCAACCAAGGACAGCCATGTTGATGAATGGACAGACCCATTCGAGTAAATCAGAGAAAATGGTAGAAATAACACGATTGTGAGGTTGGAGAGCTTGGCTGCAGTTCAGGGCTCCGAGTCCAGAGCCAAAGATGGATGAGAATCAGCCCTCCTCTCCCCACCCCTCCCAGGCTCTCAGCACCAATGCAAACTACTTCTGGGTCTCTAAAAACTATCACTCCTGAGATGATGGAGAGGAAGAGGATGATAACAATAGCAATAAAACTGAATAAGACAGTAACTCCTTATTGGAAATACAGGACATAAAACATTTTAAGATTTTGTAAAAAAAACCTTTATGTGATTCTCTTTGAAACAATAAAAAATATTTATATTAGCTGTTTCTATATTGCTTTAAAGTTGGCAGAGGGACTATATTGTCCCATGTGATTTTTCACAACAATCCGGTGAGGTAGATTCTAGAATACCCAAATTATAGGCAAAGAAATTGGGAATCAGGGAGATTATAGGATTACCCAAGGATCACATGCTAAATAAGGATCTGAAGTGGAATTGAAACCAGTAGTTTCAAAGTAGTGTGCTACCCATTACCCCACTCTACCCTTTGCTAATCCTAAACCAAACTAACAATGCCCCATGTTGGGTAGAGGGGGGGCCTTCCAAGCAGAACCAGGAAGAAGCTGTAGAAGGCTGAGAATTGGTAGTGTATGAAGAGTCCAATCCAGGGCCATGAAGGATTCTACTGAGGATGAGGAGGGAATCAATGAAGCAATTAATCATTGGGCCAAAACATCTCCAGCCTAATCCCTCCAAGATGAGAGTATTTAAATGGCTTTTTATACCAGTATTAAAGCATTTCAGCTACAGTAGTAAATGAATTCCCACCATGGTCCCATGAAAGGGCCGGTCAGCAAAGACTCATTTCTCGTGTCTCCAATCTCCGCGATGCATCCTCCACAGTCACCAAAATGAGGTTCGTAAAGGAAAGCTCTAGCCCTATCACTCCCTCCTCAAGATCCTCCAGGGGCTTCCCCTTCTTTCAGGGGTCCCCCCAAAGCCTTCTCTGCCAAGCTGGCCACGGTCCTTTCTGGATCTGAGATTACTGAATGAACATCACTGCCTTTCATGCCCTGGATCTCCCGGCCAAGGTGGCCGCTCGACGGCCTCCATCCATGCCGTTCTCCGCGCCTCTGCCCAGGCGGCCCCACAGGTCGGAAGGCCCTCGCTCCTCATTTCCCCTGCTCAGAACCTTTTACTTCCATCAGAACCAGGCTCTGCTGCCCTTCCCTGCGTGGCCTTTCCTGATCTGGCCATCTGCTCAGTCTAGCAGCCCTCAACTGCCTTGCATCTACTTTGCATCTACATGTCTGCATATGGTTTTCCCCTGTCGGAACATAAATCCCTTGAACTCAGGCACTGTTTGGAGCCCGGGCACTTAATAGACATTTGTTGGCCGACTGATTGATCCACAAGCAACACAGCCCATTTTACAGATTAGTAAATGGAAGAAAGTAACTTAATCGAGGTATTGGCAAGTCAGCAACAGAGAATGAAAAAAAAAAAAATGACCCAGACTTGCTGCCTTGGAGCCACGGGGCTGAAATAAACACCAGAAAAACAAACACTCGGCCTTGTGGGAGCTCGGGAGCATTTCGAAAGAACGGCCTTGTGGAGAGAATTCCTGTGAGACCAGAACAGAGGAGAGCAGAGAGGACGTGGCTTCATCCCCTAAAAACTCCAAGTGTAAACATCCCTTGTCTAGATGGCTCCTCCGTCAGAGCGGGCGGCTCCAAAAGAGCTTCAGAAACTGGGTGACGGGACCAGGGCGAAGCCAGGGCTCGGAGGAAGGGGCTTCTCGGGGGTGCTCACTGCCACGGCCTAACAGGAGCAGGATCCTGGGCCAGGGGCCGAGGCGCCCGAGGAAGCACCCATTTCGGCCTCATCGTTCTGGGGAGGTCCAGAGGCATTCACTGAGTCGCTCAAAGGCACGGCTAATTAAGGCTGCACTGGGATTTGAACCCAGATCCTCCCCCAATGGTAGCCTTTCCACTGAACTATTTTCCTAGATATAATAACAATGATGTTAAATTATTTGTATGGCAGGGAAAAAATAATGATGATGACAATAATGATAAGAAGTGGTATTTATATACACTATGTTTTTATATGTATTAACTCATTTGATTTTCATAGGAGCCCAGTGAGTTAAGTGCAGTCATTATTCCCATTTTACAGATCAGGAAACTGAGGAGTAAGGGAAAAATGACTTTTCCAGGATCACAGAGCTATTAAGTATCAGAGGCAGGATTAGAACACCGACCTTGCTTGGTGCCAATCAGTCAATAAGCATACATTAGATGCCTACTATGTGCCAGGTGCTTTGCTGGGTGCCAGAGATATGGAGAAAAGCAAACGCCGCTCCCCTGCCCTCGTGGGGCTCACCGGTAAATGGGAGGGACAACGTGCAAACAGCCACGAGCCAACGGGGCCCGTCCGGGATACCGCGGAGATGATCTGGGATCACCAGAGAGGGGGCTGCTTGTGGAAGGTGGGATTTAGCCAAGAGACTGAACAGGGAGGGCGGCTCTGGGGGCACAGCCAGTGCAAAAGCCCAGAGAGGGGAGGGGAGGGCCAGCTCCAGGAACTTCCAGTTGGAAATTTGTGACCCTCTGCCCCTTCCAGGGGCACGCCCGTGTTTTAGGAAAACAAGAACATGTGTGTATGTGCATGTACATGCGTGTATACACATAAAGGGACCTGGGGGGCTGGGGGAGGTGCCGCCACATTTTCCATCTGTCCTGAATCCCAGGAAAGGATTTGTCCAGAGACTTGGGAGCCAGGTGACCGCTGGCCTCCACCTACATGGAGGGGAACCCAGGCCCTGCTCTTACCTGATTGTGTGGTCTTAAAAACCTCCCCTCCCCAGGCCTCAGACTCCCACCACGCAGACGGCCACATCCCTCGGCCACCATTCCTTACAGCCTCCGATCGACTGCTGGTCCTACCGTGACCCAGGCTGCCAGGCACGGAGCCACTGATTTCTCCCTCTGCCAGCTCGGGTCAGGGGCTGGCTCACTCTCTGGGCCCGATGGGCCGGGGTCAAACCTCAGACCCGTCTCAGTGAAAGCAGAGGAGGAAATTGGACGGGCCATAGCAGGACCCGGTGGTAGCCGGTGGTAACCTCTGCCCTGCGGGATCATGTGCCTTCTGTCTCCTATCCCCCCCCTTCTCCCCCTCAACACGGCGCCACTAAAATGCTTACAGGGACATGAGAAGCGAAACCACAAAAGACTGGCCCTAAAGCACAGCCCAGAAGGAAAAGGACCGACTTTGTGAGGAGATGGGGCTCTGGCCCAGCAGGCCCCGGAGCCGGGCGGCCCTTTTGGCCGTCGGCTTTGGATTCCAGTTGGGGTGTCTGCCAAGATCCCCCATCACTGCAGACCCTTGGTGACCTCTGCGGTCCCCAGTGGCCCCTGCTCACAGAAGGGTGACCCCCCCCCAGGACGCACTCCCTCCTATCCAGCCCTAACCCAAGCATCCCATGATGCCCTGCTGGGGGCACCAGGATGGCTCTGGTTCTTGGCGAGAGTCCAGCAGGTCCTCCTCTGCCAGGAAGCCTTCCCGACTGCACGTGTCCTCTGAAGGCCGGCCTACGTGAGGCAGCGGAGGACCGTGGTCGAGCTGGCCTCCCCCCCTGCCTCTCGCCAAAACTGCCCACTGAGGCCCCTGCAGATGGACCCCCCCAAAGGGAGCTAAGGGAGGGGGCTCAGGAGGAAGAGATGCTCTCCACAGGCCAGGGTCACAGCCGGACCCTTGCAGGGACACCTTCTGGAGAGCAAGGGGTTGGAGGCGGAGGCCCCGTGATCCTCCCAGCTCTAGGGCCAGGATCCAATGAGACCAACCCAACAGTTTGCTGTATGACGCTCTGTGCCAGATTCCACCCAAAGCCGCCCCGGCCCGCGAGGAGGGAAATGAAGGGCTAGTCGCCATCCTGGGTTATCCCTGTGAGGGGAAGGAAGGGGCAGAAATGGTTCCTACTGTTACTTTTAATACTGATTAAATAAAAACAAGTGGATTAAATAAAAACTGCCCCTTCCCATGGATTCTAAAAATCACCAAGATCATCAGAGGGTTGGATGAGACCCAAGATTTAGATTGATGGCGGGGGGGGGGGGTGACTTTGGGATCCGACAAATGGGGCAGAAGCCTCCAGCTGACAAGACGTGCAAAAGGAGTCACCTCATCCCTCCTGGAGACCGGGGGTGGCTGAGGGTGGGCCCGTGTGACTTTGTTACCTCGGCATCCCCCAGCCTCCACATCAGCCCTCAGTTGACACTGGAGCCTAGAAATCATAAGCTGCTGAATAAAGGGCCGGGGCACATGTGAGAGAGGCAAGAAGCAGTATGTAAGGGGCCAGGGCAATGACACCAGGTCAGGGTCACGGGGGAAAAGGAAGGTGCAGAGTGGCCCCGGGCACTGACAGATAAGTAGAGAGGGAGCAGCTCAGGGCTCGAGTTCCAATTCATTTCAGACACTTACTAGCTACGTGTCCCCATGTGCCTCAGTTTCCTCCTCTGTAAAATGAGCTGGGGATGGACACGGCAAACCGCTGAAGTATCTTTGCCAAGAAAACCCCAAAGCGGGTCAGGAAGAGTTGCACTTTCAGGCTTGTGACCACTGGGGTTGGGTTGCTCAGGTAAGCAACAACCCAGCATGGTGGGGTCCTGGGGGGTGACCCTAATTCCCAGGCCCAGAGGCTTGCTGCTCCAGAGCCAGAAGGGACCAGAGGGGCCAGTGAAGTCAATTCCTTAATTTTATAAATGAGGATACACAGGCCCAAGGGGTGACCAGGCTAAGGGCATCCTCCACGAGGCAGAAACGAGCCTTGCTCTCACTCCAAGAGGAGATGGGCCAAGCCCCGAGTGCCATCCCAACCAGCCTCCCCGGGAGGCCTCCACGAGCCAAACGCAGCCGGCCCGGAGGCAGCAGCCCCTTGGCCTGCGATTGCAGCCAGTCAGAGACCAGGCCTCCCAGGGCATTTCACAGAAAACTGCTCTAAAATTCGCTCACAGAGGAACGCGCATGAAAAAAGGAAATTGGATCAAGGCGAGACTCCCTGAGGTTTGAATTCCTAGATGAACTCTGCAATATTAGTCATTTAGCTGTGGGTGGGACGGGGAAAGCCAGGTAGGAGGCTAAATGTCCCCCAGGCAGCCAGAACCCAAACCTCCAGTCGCCGAGAATAAATCAAGGCAGAGAATAAAGAATGGCCAGGGCACGGCAAGGAAGCTGGGCTCCTTGGGTCAAGAGACCACGTGCCCCCAGAGCAGCTCCAAGGGCCCACTCAGTGTCTGTGGATTTCCTTGTCCCACCTACGAGAAACGTCTGGTGGATGGAGATTAAAGTGGGTCAAAAGCAGCCCCCCCACCCCCAGTCTGGCTGGGTGGCCCAATGCTGAGATTATTTTCCAGCCCTTGTTTTGGAAAGCCAAGGTCCGGCTGAAACTCATCCAGATGAAGAGCTGGGAAAGCACTTGGGAAAGACACTGATAGGGGAACATCTCTTGGAAAAGCCCCAGGAGAGTGAATCCACATCATAGGGAGATGGATAAAGAACAGGGCGTGGTAGCCCAAAGGAAGAAAGAGGCAGGGGGAAACTGAGAGCGGGGTCCAAGTGTGTGAGGAAGGGTCCGACATACTAAGTTTGGTGCTTGGGCACAAAGCCGGGTGCTGGGTGCCACAAAGAGACAGCTTGCAGTCTGATAGGACCATGAAAGTGGTCCCAGCTCAACAGTCCGGCACCTGGTTCAAATCAATTGTCTCTGACAGTTCCTATGTTGCCCTGGAAAAGCCACTGTCCCTTTTCCCCTCATCAGCCTAGCCCCAAGTTCCTCCTCTACAAGGGGGCCTCAGACTGCACGGTCCTTTCTCGCTCCAGACCTATGGGCTTCTCTCAAATCAGAACTCTCCCAAAGCAAACAGAGCTCTTTCAAGGGGGCTTCCCCTTCCCTTTGGAGGCCTTCAAGCAGAGGCCATCTCTCCGGTACGTGAGACTGGCTCCTCTGGGTTATGCCAGACGGCTTCCGGGGTCCTTTCCAACTCGGTCGTTCATTTAACAAGAAGATGAGTCTCACAGAAGTGACCTCCTGGTCACTGGCCTATGGCCAGATTCACACCCAGTGCCCAAAGATCTAGTGTTAGAAGGACACCAGCTTAGTGCAATCTTCCATCCTATAGATGAGGAAACTGAGGCTCCCAAAGGAAAACGACCCACTCAGGTGGCAGGGGGAGGATTTGAACATGACCCCTCCGACCCCAAATCCAACGGTCTTCCCCTCAAATGATTAAGGTCGGCCTGAGCTCCTTCCCTTAAGCTCGACTTCGGGAACCACCTCCCGCTCCTCCACCCTCTTCTCTGGCCCAGGACCAGCAAGCCCAAAGTCAGTCACACCCAGCCGAAGGGCCGCGAAGTCATTTGCTTTCAAGCAAAAGAACCCACAAGCTTCCTGATTTAATAGCTGATGAGAGCAGAAGCCCAGAGCATTTAAGCCGCCTTCTCCCCCCTCCCCAGCTCCCACTCATGGTCTCTGTTCCAATGACTCAACCCAGAGTATCAGAGCAGCAACACCCAGAGACGAGATCCGGGCTCCGACACACAGGCGCGGCTGTTGGCAAATGCTTGGTCAAGCCTTCAAATCGCAGCCTGTCCCGACAGTGAAAAAAGTGAAAACCTGTACAATTCCAGGCTTCAGACCAGTTGTGTGTGTGTGAGTGAGTATGTGTGTGAGTGATTGTATGTGAGATTGTGTGTGTGAGTGTGTCTGAGTGAGTGTGAGTGTGTGTGAGTGATTGTGTGAGTGTATGTGTATATGTGTGTGTGAGTGAGTGAGTGTGAGTATGTGTGTGAGTGAGTGTGTGTGAGTGTGTGTGTGAGTGATTGTATGTGAGAGTGTGTGTGTGAGTGTGTCTGAGTGAGTGTGTCTGAGTGTGTGTGTGAGTGAGTGTGTGTGTGTGTGAGTATGTGTGTGTCTGTACAATAAGGATCTTTAAAAAATTTAAGACCCCTTACAGACCACAGATCGATCTTTCTTTCTTTCTTTCTCTCTCTCTCTCTCTCTCTCTCTCTCTTTCTTTCTTTCTTTCGACATGTCAAGTTGTCCTGGGAGCTCTTAAGCCAATTCTCTTAGCTCAGGACTCAACTCAGTCACCTTCCTGGTCCCATATGCTCCTTCCCGCCATGCTGGGGCCCTTCCCGCTACGATTGCCAGTCCTTTAGCCTGAAGTGGCTTGGAGCTCTTCGGGTCGGTCCGCTTGCTGGGGCACCAATAGAAGCTCCCAGTGGGCAGGAGTCTTTGTATTTCTATCCATGCCAGGAACGTAGTAAGTGCTTGATCTATGCTTAGGGACTGGAGAGAGACTTCTGGGAAGAAGGGTCCCAGCTGCTCCCAGTCCGGGGAGCTATTCTGAAACGTACTCTGTCAATCCCGAGCTCCTTGGCCCTGACAAACTGTCCACATGGTGTCCATGCGTCGACGCCATTGTCGCCTCTAGGCTCCCTAGTCTTGCACCATGAAGGGGCCCTTATAGCACAAGCGTTTATTTAGAATAAATAAGGAGGAGAGTGAGCGCTTCCGGAAACTCAGGATAAATGTGGTATAACTTTGTCCTAATAACCCACAAAATGCAACAGACCCAAGACACAATAATCAATTTGGGTTCGCATATAAAACCCTCCAGCAACCCTAATTGGGTGTTAAGAACATTTGGCCTCCCGTCGCTGTAAAAGCAACATTTCGGGTTTTTAAAGGGTCTCAACTGTGCACTCCTTGCACACACAGTACTCATATCATCTGTGCATCAGTGCGCACAAGCCGTCACAAGCACATGGAAAGCCAGAGGGGCCAAAGGAAAATCCACCCATGTTACCCGACTTGATCCATCGAATGCTCTATCCTCCGGGAGTCAGGAACAGGACCAATGCCCGTCCCTCGGAGAAAGCAGACAGAACCACTGGGCTTTTCTTCCCACTAGCCATAGTTAACCTCAGAAACGCATTCCCCCCTTTCTAAGGCATCTTAAAGTTTATGAGACCCTTTCTTCCCTATAATCTTGTGTGGATAAGGTAAAAAAATGGACACAAGTATCCCCATTTTACAGAGAAGCCAACTGAGGCATATAAAGGGGATGCCTTTTTCTCAAGGACATACACTTTTAACTGAGTGTCAGGATTCCAGTCCACCTCTCTCCAATACATTTTCTTATCCAATGTGGGGCTGCAGTGTCCCTGAGGAGGAAATGCTATTTAACTTTGTTTACTAACCTGTGTGACCTTCACCAAGACTTGGGCTTCAGATTGTACATCTGCAAAAGGAGGAAAGTTAAACCACAGGGGGGTCCTGAGGGCCTTTCTAACTTCAGATCTGGGATCCCTTCTGGGTCTCAGTTTCCTCAACTGTAAATGAGAAGGGGGGGCGGGTGTGAGACTGGATGGCGTCGGGCTCCTTTGCAGTTCTTGGTCTATGACTCCATTCTCTTTAATACCAATTGCTCCTTTTTGCTGAGATCCCTACTTATCTTGTTGGTTTCTAAAGCATTACTTTAAGGAAAATTAATCTTCATAATAACAGAAGAGAAAATTTACATCCATTTTACTAAAGAGGAAGAAAGATGGATAACACATGTAAGACCAAGGAAAGTAGGGGAAGATTCCCCCATCATGGGGCCAGAGAGGCCTTTGTTCAAAACTCAGCTCAGGGCCGACGGCCCCGAGTGCCCAGGAAGGCTGCCCGGCCTCAGTGAGCGATGGGTTCTTCATCTGTAATTCGGGGTCACTGTGGAGTGGATCAAATGGGAAAAGGTGAGTAAAGCACTTTGCAGATCTCCAGACACTAAAGAGATGTCGGCGGCGTTATTTTCAGAGACAAGAAGAGAAGCCACAGTCCAGACTAGTGCTCCAGGCCCCCTGGCCAGTTTGGAGCTGCCACGCTCCACATCACACAATCCAAGGTGCCGGCCAGTGGACCCACCACCAGCCCGGGCCCCTCACCTACCTCAGGCCCCTGACCCATCCCAGTCCCTCACCCACCCCGGGCCCCTGCCCCCCCCGGGTCCCTTGCCCATCCTGGGCCCCTCGCTCATCCTGTTCTCTGTCTGCACAGAGATCACTTGGGCTTTCTGAAACTAGTTCTCCCATCGGCATTTGAAAGGGGCGGCACTTGGTGCAAAAACGTAAACGGCTGAGGAAAGTGGCCAACACATACATCTCTCGGGTTTCTGTGGGGCAGGAAGAGAAGGGAAGAGAGGGAACATTCACCATCGGTAAATTAAAGCGAAATGCCAAATGGAATCGGAGCCCCGGTGGTTCGTCCCCGTTCCCCAAAGCAGCACAAAGGCCCTCAGTCCAAAGCCCCTCCAGCTAACCGCTTGTTTCTCATCATGGCGGCTTCTCCAAAGAGCCAGCCTGTGCCGGCCGCCCCCAAGGAGTCCCCGCTTTCCACCCACGCTCAACAGCCGGGGGCAACACTTCCTTCATTCAGACCGCTGCCTGACTACAAACAAGATCTGGAGCACCGATTTCTGAAGATTTCCATCAAAATACGAAATGAGAAAACTGAAGCAAGATCTCTTAACATCACAGAGAGTCAGTGGGAGGCAGTGGGTAGAGGGCTGGGCTTGGTCTGCGTTCATAGCTCCCCTTTGCTAACTTCAGGCAAGCCAACTGTTCTCTCTAAGTCTCAGTCTACTCATCTGTAAAATGGAAGTGGTGAAATTTATCATTTATAGAATGACATTCGGAGGAGGGGATGGACATAAAGCGCTTGAAATCAACTTGATTTCCTCCAACTTGAAATCACGACATCAAGATCAATTATGATTATTATCAGAAAGAGGAAGATCCAAGGACCGCAGACCTATAACTGAAAGGGACTTAGAGGTCATGGGATTCAACCACTTCATTTTACAGATGAGGAAACTGAGCCCTAGAGTGTTTAAGTGGCTGACCTAAGATGGTGCTGGAAGTAAGCATCCAAGGTGGGATTTGAACACAGGTCCCCATTTATAGATCCAGTTTTCTTACTACAGAGCTATCGAATGAGATCCCCCAAGTCCAGAACTTCACAAGAGCCATAGAAATGCTGCTCGTTATTGTTGTTGCCGTTACTCTACCACGTCTGCCCGTTCTTTAAGCTCTTGCTCATGAGGTTGCCATGTTGATGACCTTTCCTAAAAGGAATAACAGGGAATCAATGGGCTCTCCCTATTCTCTTTCTCTCTTCAATGACATTGTTGATATCGAGTCTCCTTCAGAATCTTCAGTGTTGAAGACGCTCCCCTATTTGTCGTAGGGCCCCCCACGACCCCCATGGGAGCCTTATGGAAACACAAGGGCCCAGATTTTCACAGCAATATTTTCCTGGGTGTTATATGGCCACAGGCACGGAACCCCAAAAAGTCTGAAGAAGTGAGCCAAGGAGAAGACCCTTCCTGGAACGGGAAAACTGAGAAAGAGGGTCTCCCTAAGGCTCACCTAAAGCCACATGTCCCCTTTATCTCAGCTCCTTCCTGCCGTTTCCTCTCCTAGCAGCTCTCAGGGAACTCTGGGGCCTCCAAAGCTCGAGTGTGATCCCGCTCCCCCTTGACGGTGCCAGAAAAGGAGGGTGGGGACATTCCTTTCATTTCTTTTTTTTTAAAGTCTCTCAAAACTCTGGCGGCGGCCCAGCTTAAAAAAAGAAAAAAAATCTTTTCATATGTTTCTCCTCTTTCCTTATTGAGAGCACGTTGGGCTGCCTGGCAGTCAGCTCGGCCCAGCCCAACGTAGCTCGTGCCGTTAGCGCGACGCGTGAGAGCTGGCACCTGGGCTGTGCGGGTCCTCCGTTGGCCCAAAGTGTCCCCGCACAACCTCCTCGCGACCACACGCCGCAGCGCCTGCATCCTTCCCCTGCTGCACAGCCTCTTAATGTGGCAGTGCTAGAGCCAGGAAGTCCCAGGTTCAAATTCTGTCTCCCACACTTCGACGGACAGAGAAAGCAATTATTAAATGCTTACAGTGCTGGGGACACAGATATAGCAAAAAGTCCAGCCCTCCCCTCTGGGAGCTTCCAATGGCATGGAAAGAGAAGGGGGAGTAGAGGCTGCTGATAAGGTGAAAGAGTCTGGAGCAGGGGTGGACACGTGGCCGGGCAGCTTTACAAAGTGATGGTCTGAGTCAGGAGCACCCAGGCAGGAGAGAGGGCCACAGCCACGGTTTAGATCTTGGGTTGGGATTAGGGGGAAAGTCCAGAGGGGGAAGAAGTGAGCCTCCTTTCCCTCTTGGCTGGATCATAGAATTGTACATTTAGGGCTAGAAAAGGCCTTGGAAGTCAATGAGTCTGTTCCATTTTACAAATGGAGAAACTGAGGCCCACAGAAGGGCACCCTTCCACCCCAGGTGCATACAGCTACTAAGTTCCTGAGGTAGCATTTGAACTCAGGTCTGAGCTCCCATCTACCACCTGCCTGGTCCCAGTTTTCAGATGTGCTTAGCATGAACTGAGACAGAGTCCCCTAAACTGCAATCCAGGGCATGCACCACAGCAGCCATCCCTCTGCCTCTGGGACAGTGACAGCAGTATTAGGCTCTGAGCTCCTGGAGGAAAGGGGCTGTCCTCTGCTCTTCTGTGTATCCCTGATGCTTAGCTCAGCACCTGGCGTACAGTAGGCACTTCATAAATGCTAATTGACTGCACTGTCCCAGCAACGTCCCTGTCGTTCTCTACGAGTCCATGTGTGTGCAAGAAACCAGAGCCACCCTACGAGGAGGCCACGCTTTCTTATCTTTCTTTCTGGTCACTCTCCCAGCACCACTTGCATGGCCCAATTGTTTTTACTTCCTTCTTTCTTTCTCTGTAATATTACATAAATCTCTTCCAGATGTCACGGAATAATAAATAATTTAAAGAGAGCCAGTCCCCTACAAAGTTTGAGCGGTTGTTGGATTGGCCCTTCGAATTCGAAGCGGGTTTGCAACAAGTAAGTGCATCAGGAGGGAGAGCCCTGGGCCCTCCATGGCTCTAACATCTCCCCACTGTCCAGGGCTTTACATGAAGGAAGAATTTCTGACACGGGCCCAGGTCTCTGACCTGCGATGCAAGGGAAGATCCCTGCCCAATAATAAAGCCTCTGATAGGTCTGGGGCTCCTGTGGGCGCCCTAAAGGTGCAGAACATCTGTAAGTATGGACGTGACAAGGAGGGATGCTGCCCTTGCCAGTGAGGGATGGGGCGGGGGAGGAAGAATCTCACCTCAACAACACAAGGCAGGAGAAAAGAAGGATGCTGCTTGGAGCAGGGGCTGCTGCCCACTCACGGAGGTTGGCTATGCCATGATCAGTATCTCCCAACACCCCACAGGATGGAAGCTCCTTGAGGGCGAGAATAGATTCATTTTTGACTCATATCCCTAGACAGACTCATGAGCTAAACTGAATTATCACATTTCTAGCATAAAAGGCTGCTCCGGACAAAAGTCTAACGTGAAGTCAGGAAGAGCCGGCTTCAAATCTCACCTCGGACAGAAACTGGCCAAACCTTTCACACTCTCAGAAATCCAGGCAAATCCCACGGCTCTAATCAGTCACTCCTTTAACCAGCAAGCATTTGTTAAGCTCTTCTTATGAGCCGGGCAGCTGGTGGCACAGTGGGTAGAGCACCTGGTCTGAAGGCAGGAAAACCTGGATTCACATCCAGACTCGGAGACTGGCTCGGTGACTCTGGGCGAAGCTCTTAGCTCTGTCTGCCTCAGTTTCCTCTTCTGTAAAATGAGCCAGAGAAGGAAATGGCCAACCCCTCTAGTGTCTCTGCCGAGAAAAACCCCACACGGGGCTGCAAAAGGTCAGACGTCGTGCTAAGTGCTGGGGGGGGGGGGCACAAAGAAAAAGCTAGAACTATCCTCGCCCTCGACAAGCTTCTGTTTTGGCGGGAGGGTGGGCAACAACATGGATGTCAATGGCTACATACATGACACATACAAGGCGCCGCACACAAGATACAAAGAGCTACATGAAGCATCGTTCTGAGTAGGAAGAAACGGCTAGTTCTTGACCTGCCTCAGAAAAACACCACAGTGATACACTCACAGTTCCAGGACCTCCTACTCAGCAGCACCACCCCCCCAAAAAAAAATCCAGAGCATCTTCTACTGGCCAAATAATACTGGAGAGGGGGCTCTGCATCTCCACTGAATGACACAATGACGTCACAACCCTCAGGAGCAGCGTGGGTCATTGCTATTATCCTAGGGAGATCAGAACTGCACCCAGGGACAGCCGTGGGATGCATGAGCAGTCTCAAATGGGGCAGTCTCAGGCTGTACCACGGCAAGTGGAAATCCGGGGCCTCTCGTCCAATCTAGCTCCTTGTGTCCCTTCTTGCCATGAGAAACCCAAGCAGCAGACCAGGTATGGAGAGCAGGGATTTTACAAGTTGTTAAGGGGGGAGAAACGGTGGGTGCAAATGGGATTGAATCAGAGCCAGCATTCCCCAAGCTTCCTCTCCTGACCGAAATAAAGTAAGGAGTCTGGCTTGTGACTCGGGGGCACGCTCGTCAGGGGCTTTCTGACACTGTGCACCCTGGACAGAAAGGCCAAACGGGCCGCTTCCCAGTTTGCTCGTCTCCCATTCTCCTCCGTTCTTCTCAGACTCTCAGCTGGAAGTTTTCTGCTTCTCCCAACCAAGGGACTCTTTGCTTCTTCCCCCCTCTTTTTCCCTCCCCACTCAAGGCTATTTTCTCCCCTTCTCCATCATTGCCTCCTGGAGCATTTCTTAGCCCAGCTGGTGACCCTCAAAGCCCACAAGGTTCTTAACCCTGATCCTAGGAATCCGCTGTTGGGCCTTGGGGCAGCACGTCCTTGACCTTTCTGTGCCTTAGTCTGGGGTCATGTTTCCCATTTTTCTAGGTGTCCTGCCATCTTGTCCATGTGTACACATGAACAGCATCAAAGTTGCCCCGTTCATCCACTGCCCACCACCCACCGAGGCTAACCATTGTCCTAGTTGTACCATTAGCTCTTCCGGGCCGGTCTTTGTGTTTAATAGCACCCAGAAGCATCCAGATTACTTAGCATTGTTCTGGGCATTCAGCAGCATTCAATAAACTCTTAGTTATGGGTCAACTTAAGGATGGAGGAAAAAAGGAAATGACGTACTCAAGAATAACCAGTTTACTCGTCCCCGGAGAGTCCATTTAAATAATCCAAAAATTGAGTCATCGAAAAACGGCAAGAAAAGGATCAGAAAAAGATCAACAGCTTCAGGGGGCAGCGCTGGGGAAAAGGGTCATAGAGGATTCTTAAAGGAACAGAATGAGAACCCTGGCCCATTAGCACCTCTCTGCTTTCTGCTTCTCCATAAACTAAATCTAAACATGTTCCTTCAAGCTTTACTCAAAAGGGAAGAAACCTTCTTGAGGAGGGATAACACACTCTGAAAAAGCCCATCTGGTTTGGCTCTTCTGAGACCTGGAGCTCAGGGCCTTGAGCGCACGCCACCGCTTTCTATGTTAGGACAAGAAAGCTGTTTTAAAAGTAGAATGTTTCTTGATTCCCCTGAACGTTACCAGCTGAAAATCCCTGCAATAAATCTTCAGAACCTGACCGTCCAGAGGCCTACGCTGGGGCTCAATGGGTCAACGTTACCCAGGCTAGAAACGATGGTTCAATTCAATTCTAGATTAATTAAGGACCTACTATGTGGTGTATGGGATGCTATGCACTAGGAAGAGACAAAGGCAGAAAAGGAAAGGGGCCTTAATCTCAAAGGGCTTACAAACCAAAAGGAGAAAAATATATACACAAGTAAATGTACAGTAGTTGTTCTACACAAAGTAATTTCAGCTGGGAGGTAACTAGGGCAATCAGCCAGTAAATAATCATCAATAAGCATTTATTAAGCACCTACTATGTATCAGGCACTGTTCTAGGCATTAGGGATGCAAAATAAAGATGAAGCTATCTTTGCCTTCAGGAAGTGTGCATTCCTAATAAAATAGGGGAACGACTTGTACAGATGTATATGCATAAAGCACATGCAATCTATTGACAGGCATTTATTAAGCACTTACTATATGCCAAGTACTGAGCTAGAGGTTGGAAACAAATAAAAATGGAACTGGAAAAGCCTCCTATAGGAGGGGGCACCTGAACTAAGCTTTGAAAGAAGCTAGTTTCCCTGGGATGCAAATAAGGCCAGACGCCACGTGTGTATAAAGCACTCCCTCCAGATTTGGGAGGGAATGTAGGGGAGGAGAAGGAGATAGCTAGCATTTATATAGCACCTGCTATGTTCCAGGAACTACACTGAGCACTTTAAAATTATTATTTTATTTGATTCTTACAACAACCCTAGGAGGTGGGTGCTATTATCATATTCTTTTCGCATCTGAAGAAACTGAGGCAAACAGAGATTAAATGAATTGCCTCAGCTAGTATAAAACAAAACAAAACAAAAACAAAAACAAAAAATTAGGAAATATCTAAAGCTGGATTTGAACTCAGGTTTTCTTGACTCCAGACCCAGGACTCTATCCACTGAGCCACCTAGCTACCATCATGTCAAAGAAAAAAACACATTAAAAACTAGATGTATGTGAGTGAATGAGAGGTCACTCGAGGGAGGGAGGGTCTGGGAAAGGCCTCCTGCAGAGGGTGGGCTTTCAGCTGACTTGTGAAAAAAAGCAAGAGAAACCAAGATGATGCCAAATCACAGACAGTCGCCTGCCGGCGGCTCCTTGGACTCGCCTCTGATACTGGGTCCCACTCATTGGGTTTCCACTTGGCTGTGGGTGGGACTGAGAGCCACACAGAGTGGTTGGAAAATGCCAGTGCACATGCCTGCCAGGGCCGAGAGAGAGCTTGGCGCCACTGGCAGAGTGAGGTGAAAAAGCTGAGTCTCTGTGCCAGCCGGAGGGCAGAGCTGCCAGCCACCACATCCAAGCCTGGCACGCCGCTGCCGCCTCTCCCGAGTGCCGGGGAAATGGACTGGCTTCCCGGGGTGGGTTTGATGCCTTTACCAAGCCCAGGAGTTTCAAAGATCAGGGCAGGACTCCCCGTCCTTTCTGGCTGTACGTCCTTCTCTGGGGCTTGTCTCTGGACACGAATCTTAGATCAGGGATGATCGAGAAGCTCCTTAAAGGAGGGTTGGGGTTCTAGACTTTCATCTTTGCAATAGCAGTGCTTGGTATACAATGACCCCCCCCCCGGCTCCTGCTCCCCACTGCCCGTGGCTTCCTTTAAGGCTCACCTACAATCTCACCTCCTACAGCAGCTTTCACCAGTCCCTCTTATTCTAGTGCCTTCTTGCTATTAATTATCTCCATTTGACTCACAGATAGTTGGCTTTATATACACGTATCTGCGTATTGTCTCCTCTATTAAATTAGGGGCAAAGACTGTGTTTTACCTCTTTTTGTATTCCCAGCACTTAGCACAGTGGCTCCAATAAAGCTTAATAAATGTTTACTGATTATGGATTGATTGACTTAATTTTTTCACTTATTCCTACTCCCCCACAGCCCTTTTCCTGGCCAGATTAGTCACTTTGCTGTCACCTAGGACATCAAGAACAAGGAACGGCTCTGGTTCTGGCACTTCAGACACACAGCCACTCCCTTCTCAAACACTATCATATGGTATATATATAACTTTTAACCAATTTCTTACCCTCTTAAGGTTAGGGGAAGATGATGGAAGGAGGTCGAAAATTTAGATTTTTTTTAAATTTTAAATAAAAGTTTAAAATTTTTCTTTACATGTAATTGGCAAAAAACAAAATACTATTTTACAAAAGCCAAAGCCAATAAAGGCAGTGGTTGATGTTAAATTTCAGAAGGGCATCAAGTGCATTCTTAAGTATCTCTAAGCTGGAAAAGCCCCCTTATCCAACCCATCTCAGAGCGGGAAACCCACTTAGCATAGTGCCTGGTACGTGGTAAGTGTTTAATAAATGTTCTATTGATCTATCACTTATAATATCTCTCACAACAGAACAGCAGAGACCTCCTTGAAGTAAAGAAGAATAATATATTTATCTCCCAAGATCCTTTGTATCTTAGCACTCTGAAAACTCCTAAGATAATTTTCCTTATCTAGAAGTGAAATCTATATTTCTTAGTTCTGTTTCCTAACATCAAACAGAACCGGTCTATTTTTTTTTGGGGGGGGGGGTTCCATGTAGGAGTCTCTTAAGTAATTAGGCTAATAAGATTGAGAGTTGGGTGGGACCTTAGAGACCATTTTACAGATAAAGAAAATGAGGCCCCGAGGGGTAAGTTGAACATGGTTATGATCATCGCCCCTCTCTCCCAAAATCTCCTCTTCTCCAGGCTAAATCATTCCAGTTCTTTCGATTATTACTCCTTAATGGGACTCTAGTCCTCTCAGCGTCCTGGTCACCTGCCCCTGGATATTCTCCAGCTGGCCATCCCTACAATGTGGCCTCTAAATGTGGTCTGACAGGATGAAGAACAATGGGGCAATTCCCTCTCGTTCTTGGCAATGCGCTCATATTAATGCAGCCTAAAATCACATTAGCTCTTTTGGCCGCCATGTTATATACTATGAACTCACATTGAGTCTGCTATCCAAGAGCCCCACGTCTTTTTCATGTGAACCATCTAGCCAAATGCCCCTTCTCCCCAGTTTTTGGGCAGTCGATTTGGGGGAGAGGGAGCCCAAGTGTAGGATTTAATCTGGGTTCCTATTAAATTTCATCTTTTCCAATGTAGCCCATCTTTCTGGCCTGCAGAGAACTCTCTAGATCTTAATTGTCCCGATATGTCAACTCTCTAAAGGATATTAAAAAATCTGCACCGAAAAGAAATCATCCCACCACAAACGAATGCACCTTATTCTCCCCAAAGTGAACAAGGCAGATGCTGAACGAAGGAAGGTCTGTTCCTTTGGTAGCCCGAAAATGTCCATCTTCCCAAGCTCTTCCCCCCACGGCCTTCTCATTCCTTCTTTTCCACTCTTTTACCTCCTCAGGCTCTGAAATCTCTTCCAGTGACCCACAAAAGAACAAAAGAAAACACAGAGGGGGGCACATTTCCCTCCCTGGAACAAGTCTGGGCCAGGGGACAAAGCACTTTGCCCATCAGATTTAGCCTACTCGGAACGCCGCCGCTGAGGGCCTGAAAGGAATATTAAGCAGGCACATGCTCCAGCAAATAAATTCCAGGGACATTAGGCAAATAGCCTCCTTTAAATAAACAAGTTTCCATTTTCACACAAAGATGAAAAGGAGGTAGGGGAGCAGGGAGGGGAAAAATGTTCTCATAAACTGGAGAAGTAGGAGCCTCTTGCAGGTGCCCCCAGCCCAGCAGGGTGTTCCCCCAACATCTGTATCTCGGCTCCAGAGAGATAGCAGCCCGGAGCTCAGAGGACAGCCATAAGAATGGATGGGGATGGAAAATCGGACAGAGCCACGCGGAGATGTCCAGCCCATGTGACAGCCCTGCCTGCTTTCTGATGCTCTGGGACCCTGGCATTTCCTTCATGGGCCTGGAGAACCATGATAGCAGCACAAACAGATCGTGTGTTTCCATTGGCTAATTACTTTCCAAAACCAAATCCTAAGGGGTTCGTTTTCCCCCCTTCTCTACCAAGCTGGGATCTCTGACTCAAGAGGAAGTCCTGGAATTCAGCATCCTCTAAGAACCATGGGGGGTCCTAAAGCTGGCCAGGAAAGGGGCTCTTAATCTTTCAGTCTGCTGTGCCGAACCTCGCCAGGGAGCTGGGGAGGGGACAAGGCCAGGCTCCAGGGAAAGGGGAAGGAGGGGGGGTTCACCTGGGACTGCTGCCTGCACCCTTCCTTCTACTAGAATACTCATTTCTGCTCTTGTGCTTCCCTCTCCCTTCCTCCCCAAGATATCTTTCACCTCTTCTCCTATTCCTGAGAATCCCTACACCAGGTCAGTTATATACAGGAAAGAGAGGCAAGATGGCGTATTAAGAAGGGCTACACTTGGAGTCAGGGGAACTGGTTTCAACTCCCAATGATGACCTTCATTAGATTGATGAGCCTGGGCAAGTCCATTCTTTTCTCCCTGCCTCAGTTTCCTCATCTGTAAAGTGAACTTCCCAGGGATGCTGTCAGGCTCATACGATTAAATGTACATAAATCACTATGCACATGCCAGGTACTATTAAGATGGTATGTCCTCACCTTAACATGGGATAATCATTTGTATATTAATGGAAAGTCAGGAAAGCTTCAAGATCCTAAGGAATCATAAATAATAGTAACAATAAGAATAGAAACTCATTTATAGAGCCACACAAATTATCTTACTATTCACCTTCCTTTGAGTTGATCTACGCTAGAGTTCTATCCTCAGTGTTGAGTTCTTTTTCTTCTCCTTCTGTTTCTTATTATTTTATCCTCCTCCTTGTCTTTCTCCTCCTGATCTTTTTCTACTTTTTTCTCCTTTTCCTTCTTCTTATTTTCTTCCTCCTTTTCCTCTTTCTTCTTTTTCTCTTGCTTCTTCTTGTTCTTCTCTTCCTCCTCCTTCTTCTTCTTTCTCTTCTCCTTTTTTACTTTATTCTTCTTGTTCTCCTCCTTCTTTTTCATGTTCTTCTCCTCCTTTTTTCTTTCTTCTTCTCCTCCTCCTTCTTATTCTTCTTCTGCTGCTGATTCTTTTAATCTTTTTTCTTCTTTTTCTCTTCCTCCTCCTTCTTCTCCTTCCTCTTTTTCTTATTCTTTCTTCTACTCCTCCTTCTCCTTCTTTCTTCTCCTCCTCCTCCTCCTTCTCAATCTCTCCTCTCTTCTCACTTTCCCTCTGTCTCTCTCTCCTCTCTTGTATCTGTTTTGCTATCTCTGTATTTGTCTCATTCTCTGACTTTCCCTCTACCTGAAATGATGATCTCATCAACTCCCAATTATCATCTCTATGTAGATGATGGGCTCCCAGATCTAGGCATCCAATCCAAGTCCTCTCCTAAATATCAGTCCTGCATCACCAGCTACTTCCTAGATATGTCTCATCACTATCTCAACTCAGGTCCATAACATATTCTCTCTAAATCTATACTTTCCTCCTAACTTCCCAAATTGCATTGAGGGTATCAATTTTCTCCTAATTAGAAGCCTAGAAGTCATCCCCAGCTGCTCATGTTCCCTTATGCCCCACAATAAGCCAGATTTCACCTTAACAATTCCATCGTCATGTCATCTCTCACCTCTATCCCCTTATTTCCACTCACACAGCCTAGGTCAAGGTTCTATCACTTCTCACCTGAACCTACCACTTGGTGTCCCTGCCTCAAGTCTCATTCTACTTCATCCATTCTCCACTCCGTTGTAAAGGGATTTTCCTAAAGCAAAGATCAGATCATAATCGCCTCCCTAATCCAGAAGCTGCAATGGCTCCTAGTGGCCTCTAAGATAAAATCTAAAATCCTCTTATTTTAGCATGTAAAACCTCTTACAATCAAGCTCCATCCCAGCTGACCAGGATGATTTTACATCCCTCCATATAATATATTTTTCCTTTTCAACTAAACCAGCTGCCTCATTGCTCCCTATACAAAACATTCCACCTCCTACCTGCCACACAGGATATCTCCTGGGCTGTGATACTCTTCCTCCTGGCCTGCGATACTCTCCCTCCTGGCCTCTGCTTATTTGAATTTCTAACCCAATTCAACTCAAGGGCTTCCATTTTAAAGGCCTTTCCTGATTCTTCCAGTTTTTAGGTGGCACTCCCCTCCCCCTGGAACATTCTGATTTTATTCTGTATATATCTTATATTTTACTTTTCTGTTTTCATTCTCCCATCAGTAGAAGGCAACCTTCTTAAGGGCAGACATTATTTCATCTTTGTTTTCATAACCTGATCACTTTCTTTCTTGAAACTGGGCACTGCATTCAAAGAAAAGAGAAAGTAGATCCAAGTGGCAAGTTTTAGACAATATGTAAAATGCTGCCATGTGTTTGAAGGCAGCTGACTATTGAAAATAAGAGAAATATTCAAGTTCACTGGGTTCTGAGCAAATCCAACCAATATTTGGCCGTGTGAGTCTCTGGTTATTTGGAGGATGGGAGAGGAACAAGTGCCCATTCTCAAAGTCTTAAAGTATGCTATCCCGTGCTTGCTTCTCTTGTCAGATTACACAATCACAGTGCTTGGTACATAGGAGTGACTTAGTAAATGCCTGTCAGATTGAGTTGAATAAGCTGGAGAGCTACCAATAGAGGCCAGTCGAGATAGTGAAAAGTCAGAACTTCATGGCACATGAGGACTAGCTGAAAGAACTGGAGATATTAAGCTGGAGAAGAGATGACAGGGTAGCTATGACAGCAATCTTCAAGGGCTAGAACTTGGAGGAGGGCTTTAATTTATTCTGCTTGGACCCACAGAACAGAACCAGGAGCCAAGGGTGTAAGGGACAGGGAGGCAGAGTGAAGCTCCATATAAAGAAAAACGTCCTGACAATTACCACAGCCCCAAAGCAAACTGGGGGTGCCTGCATCAGAAAGAAGGTTTTAACCAAAGCCTGGGTGGCCACGCTGTAAAGGAGACTGTTGTCCAGATATGAGTGAGATTATGGTTGAGAAGCTTCCTTTCAGGTCTAAAATTCTGTGATTGTGTAATTTACTATCTGAGAGATGCAAGCACAGGATATAATGCTTAAGGCTTTAGGAATGAGCACCTGGTTTTCCCCCCAAATAACCAGAGGGCAATAAAGGTAGTAAAGACCTTGATTCCACGCCACATAAGGATCACTTGCTTAATGTATGTTTAGCCCAAGAGAGAAAAGACTGGGGAAGGGGAATCTTAATAGAAGGAAGAAAGAGAGGGAAGGGAAGGGAAGAAAAAATAATGAAAGATGAAAAAGAAGAATAGAAGAAAAGAAATGGAAGGAGAGAAGAAAGGGGGAAAAAAGAAAAGAATAACCAAATGAAGAAGGGAGAAAGACAAAGACAGAGTAGTAGAAAGAAAAAAGAGAGAAAGAAAAAAAAGATGAGGGAGAGAGGGAAAAAAGTGAGGAGGGAGGAAAAGCTAGAGAGAAAAGAGTAAGAGAAAGAAAGAAAAAAAAATCTGCCACAAGAAGCAATGCTCACTTCTGGATCAATCCCTATTTGGAAATGTTTTCTCTTTTCCTCAAACCAAAGCAGGAATGTTGTCAGAGCCCAGGCTGTCAGGGAACCTGTCAGGGTAAGATGCTCACAGCTGTATTTCAACTTCTATTTTTAGAACCTATAAATTTTGGCATTTATTTTCTCTCTAAAACATTATTTCCAGTCTTGCCAGAGAGGTTTATCTAGAGTTTAACTGAGAAACAATGAGTTCATTGTTATTATACAGAAGAATCCTCTCCCCTTCACCCAGAGCAAGGAGGCTCATGGGTGCACAGAAGGGCTTGTTCTGTCTTTGGAGGAGCGATGGGAAAGGAGAGAGAGCAAAGGACGAATTGGGGGAGGGGGGGACCTTGCCCTAATGACTATTCTGAGTCTATCTCTTGCGCAGGGGAAGCAAAGAGTGAATTTGGAAACAGGATGTGCAAAGCTGGAAGAATCTGGTCAGGGGAGGAGCAGGCTGGCCTTTCTTTAGGAGAGTTTTAAAAATCCCTTTCCCTCACAAGATGAGCAATCACTGGGCTGGGGTCCTGGTGAATTTTAGCACTCTGCAGTATCATTTCTCAAGAAAAGCAGAAAGGGATCAAGAAAAATTCTAGGGGAGAAAAGGTAAATGTAAATGTCCTCCAAGGTTCCCAAGAGCCACTCCTACACTCCCTGGGCCCAACTCAAACTTTGATTTCTGAATCTAAATATGGCGCCCAAAATGAAAGGGGAAAAAAAATGTGATCCTAAATCCACAAAGAAGAATCAAGTTTCTGGTCTAAATTTCCTTTCCTTGACACTCTCCTCAAGCTTCATGTCACCCTCTCCCCTCCCGAATTATACCCAGAGATTCTCTTTTTTAGTTTAATTTGCTTGAGACCAAGAAGCAAAGTCCCCTAGTATGTAATTAAGAGCAAGTGGAAACTGCATTGCCCTACCTAGAGTCATTCATAGAATCAGGAATCTCAGCCCTCTGGCCCAACCCATGGCTGAAAAACATTCCTGTCAAATGGGAAAGGGGAAGGGAAGGTAAAAAGCATTTCTGTCGTGCCTTCTCTCTGCCAAACACTATGCTGAGCATTTTGATAAATGTGCTCTCCTTTGATTACCCTTCCTCCATCTGAAGAGATCTAATGCAGGAGGAGAGCCCTAATTCTAAATTTGTACCTCCCAAGAAAGGAACTCCAAATGATAAAGAGTTTTTATTCTGTTTCCTGATATCGAGTCTAAATCTATTTGCTTACAACTTACAACCTTTACTCCCGATTCTACAGGACAAGTGTAAGAATCCTTTGTCTACCAGACAGGCCTTCAAATACCAGAAGTCGACTATCATATCCCCTGCCCTAAGTCTTCCTTTGTTCAGGTTGAACATTCGGAAATCATTCAAACGCCACCCAAATAACAGATTCAAGGTCCTTCACCATCCTGGTTGTTCTCCCGCTCCTTAATATCTTCCTTCGAATATGAAGTCTAAGACTGACCACAGAACTTATGGTGTGATCTGGCCAAGGATACAGAGAGAATACCATCTCCTCACTTGCTCAAATCAATTAAATGCATTTATTAAATGCCTACTATATGCCAGGCACTGTATCGTGGATGCTATATCTCCCTTACCCGATCTCAAGATCACCTTATTTTCTTGGCCTCCATATCATACTGTTAATCAATATTGAGTTTGCAGTCCACTAAAACTCTTGGATCTTTTTCAGATAAGTTACTCTCTATCCATGCTTTTTCCATCTTTCACTTCTGAAGTAAATGCTTTGAACCCAACTGAATGACTTGGCATTTATCTCTATTAAATTTCACCCAATGACCTCTACTGTGATCAAAGGAGAGCAGAGACAGTCATCCGAAGCAAAAAGAAAAGAGCTTCTGGTCCAGCCCCCTCATTTTACATATGAGAAAAAAGGCCTCTCAAAGTGAACTGACTTGCCCAAGAGGACATAATGTCAATGGGGAAGAAAAACAAGCAGGCAGAATGGAGAAGGAAAGGTCCCGTCAACCCTTTCAGGATGAAATCATCCTTCCTGAGCCCAAAGTCAGGGCAAACCTCCAAGTTCCCATCGGATCACCATGGAATGAGCTTCAAATGCCCCGCCTGACCTTTTTTCCTTCCCCTCCCCTGAACCATGTGACATCACTTCTTGGAGAAGGAGAGAATAAAGAGAATCAGAGAAATTAGTTAAGGATTCATGAAAGACATTTCCCCACTCAGACATCCTGAAAAGCTGTCAGAGTTTCCTTTCCAACCCAAGTGAAAGGGAAAGCTTCACTTTCCAGTGATCCTGCTCTCCAACCTCTGCCAAGTTATTTTTATTTCATTAGGGCATACGTTGACATCATGGAGTTTACAGAAGAACTCGTGTCCTTCCATGTCCAATGGCTCTAATGCTGAATGATCCGTCTTCTTCTTAAGTTAATTCAATTCAATTCAATCATCTACTCTAGGGCAGACACAAGACTAAACACTGGAATTGCACAGGCCAAGAATGAAACTGTCCCTGGCCTCGAGAAACTTGCATTTGTTGTTGGAGGATTTGGGGACCGTGCAACATATACACAAATAAGCAAAAGCAAAGTCATTTCAAGGGGGAGAGAAAGTTCACAACGGGAGGGATGGAAAGGGCCTCTTATTGAATGTGGCAACAGACCTGTGCTTTCTTACTGAACCATACAAGTAGCACCACTATTAGGTGATCCAGTGATAGATTTCTTTTTGTAACTTCTGGAGCCAGCATTCTCATCTCACCACCCGGGAGTGCTCTCCAGTTATGACTAAGGTATCAAGTTTCAACTAGGACGCCCTCATTATCCTTAACTTATGAGATGTTGCTATTACCTCCCCCTAAAATACCACTTCTCTTCCCCTTTTCCTATGCTCATCATGGAGAAAATGTATATAATATATATAGTGGCCAGTAGGATGTTTTGTCCAGTTTTGTAACTTCTTCAGATCTGAATAAATTCTCTCTTTCAATAAAGTTTCTCCAGAATGAAATTCCAAAAGCACAAAGAAAAATTATCTAGATGAGCAAGAAAGGAGGAAATTACTGTTTTGTTTCAAAAAGGCTGATGGGGGTGCCCAAGCAACTCTCCAATCTCCGGCCTAGATTTTTAAAGATTGGCCTAGAAATCAAGGTGGGACAGATAATGGGGGATAAAGAGAAAAATACCACAAGTCTAATAAGAATCATAGAGTGAAAAAATATGCTTTCCCTCCCTCTTTTCATTTGAGAATTTTAAAAATAATGACTGTAGGATTCCTATTTTTTAGGAAGCCAATATGTAATTCAGTTTTACTGAAGTGATTATTTGGAACACACACACACACACACACACACACAGCACTTGACACATGAAGTTTTACATAGAGTTAATATGAAGATTAAGCACACAATTTATTGTGCCTTAGAGGAATAAAAAAAAAAAACCAGTAGTAGAAATTATGACTTCTGACAAGATAACGGAAAAAATATAGACATCGTTAAAACAAATAAAGGAGACTATATTATGCTTTCTTTTAACATAGATAATGAAATAATGTAAATACTAAGTTATATTTATTAAATGACATTGAATATAAATTTTTTTAATGTTACTCAAAAGTACAGAAAGAAGCAGATAACAAAATAACCACTGAAGAATTCAATGTTCTCCCCTTTAGACCTAGACAAAGTTAATTTTAAAAAGATAAACAAAATAGAAATTAAAGGCCTGGAGAGAATTTTTTAAAAATTAGATTTGACAGTCTTCTAGAGATTACTGAATAGGAATTTTAAGAAATTTACCAGGTACAAAGGCATTAAAAATTTCATAAATAATGTAGAAGACATATCCTTTATTGATGCCATAATAATTATAATCAATAAAGGGCAAGAAAAGATTCTGACAAATAAAAATTACATAATATAATGCTAAAAATATCAAAGACAAATCATAAAAACAAATAATTGTATCCCAAAAAAAGGTTATCTTTCTCTACTTGAAGACCCTCCTCAGTCATTATCCTTCATTCCCTGTCATAGACAGCTATCTGCTCCTTTAGCTTCTCTGTCTTTTCCCCAATCCCACTTTAAGTGCCAGATGGGCAACTGGTCATGATTTAAGGCAAAGTTCTTAAACTGTGGGTCATAGCCCTATATGGGATCATGTAACTGTATGTGGGGGTCATGAAATTATCATTTATTATAAGTAAATATTTGATTTGCATATCTATTTTACATAGTTATATACCCAGGGCCATGTAAAAGTTTCTCAGGTGAAAAAGTGTAGTAGATGGAAAAAGTTTAAGAAACCCTAGTATGGTGGATCGGTATACTAGAACATTAGGCGAAGGGTCATTCAAGTTTCTCTCTTCACCATCATTAGACCCAAGCTTTGTCCAAGAGCTCCTAGATCTAGATATGGTACAGAAACCAAACCTGGTGGGAAAATGAATTGAACAAAGTCCTATATACCTCAAATAAATCCCTAAAGAGTATTTACAGAACATAAATGATGTTTCCTGGTGGGTACTTAGAAGACAACCACATCCTTTCCTCCCTTCCCCCCCCAAAAAAAAATAAGTCTCTCCAAACCCACCTATGAAATTTTCTTTGTTTAAACAATTGATCCCATTTGGATCTAAAGAGAAGCATGCTCTATAAGCCCAAGACCCTCTTCACCTTAACAGTTTTACCTCTTGCCACTGAGCTCTCAAGGGCCAACATAGAATCTGCCCCATGGCAATCCTACTCTTATTCAGAGCGGCACCGGAATGGTCAACGTCTGCAAGAGACAAAATTCCTAAAGCATAAGAAAAATAGCCCGAAAGAGCCATGAATGGATCAGCCAGAACTTTGAAGTCTAGAAATATGAAATGGCTAAATTTAGGATGGGGAGAGATACCACCTGCTTTTTTCCCCACTTATGAGACATTTTATAAGTTAAACTAGGTGGTCAATCCATTTTATAGAGGGCCAAGATCCCCATCCTTGCTTGCCAGATCCCTAGAGGCCATTGGCCCCGACTCCTGCCTTTTCTTCAATCACAGGAATGTAATACAATAGAAAAAACACTGAACTTTGAGTTGGAAGACTTGGATTCAAAAGCTGTTCTAGTAATTACTGCCCGTATAACTCTGGTGGGCCACCAGTTCATAAATTCCATAAATTTAGAACTAGAAGAGATTTTCCTTAGACATCATGTGGGTCAGCCTCCTCCATTAACAGAAGAGAAACCTGAGGCTAGGACACAGAGTCATAGAGTTAGAGAACTTCTTTAAACTGGTTTGACCCCACATTTCACCAGAGGAAATGGAGCCAAGAACAGACTCGGAGTTTGGGCTTTAGGAAGGGACCTTGGAAGCATCCCCATCACCCCACCCCGCCCCCCCGTCCGTATCTGCTTCCTCCTCTATAAAAGAAGTGTGTTTCACCAGATAAACCTTAGGTCCCTTCCTGTTCTATGATCCCATCAATCACCTCTTTAAAAAGAAACAAAAACAGAAAGAAAGATTACTCATGTGTTCCTGGAGGTGAGTTTTATCACAGTGGCTGTTTGAAAGGTTCTTTTATAAAAAGTTGAAATGATCTTCCCAGACAATGACTCCAATGGGCAAGAGCTTCCTGTCTGGCAAGCCATTTATCAAGGGGGAGGCCCCGGGATTCATGGTCTTCTTTAGGGCAGGTAGAAGGCTCCAGGTCGCTCTGGGCAGAAAGCCACAGAAGGCAGCATGATTCTTTCCAGCCTTCCCTGATTAAAAAAGGTAAGTGCCTGAACCATCAACTCATCCAGAATTTCCAAGAAATAAGTTCCATCTTAGCCAGTCTGCTCCAGCAGAAGTTTTATGAGCTCTAAAACTGAGCAAAGTCCCAGGCCAACAAAAGAGAAAACAAAACGAATTACCCTCTGTTTCCCCACCCAAGCAAAAAAAATTCCCTCTGAGACTAAAGATTCCAAACATAAACAAATATTAAAGGCCACATCGCGAATTTGGATCCACATGACAAAGATAAGTCTAAACTTAAAAAAATATTAGAGTCACTGAACATTCCCCATTAAAAAAATAAATTTGTTTTGTTTCATTTTGCTTTCAGAATAATGACTTTTTCCAATACAATATCTATACATATTGATGAAAGACAACCCTGCTTAATATTACCCATCGAAAAAATAGCTAGCTCAGTGGGGATCTTGTTTACGCTTCTGTTGTCTATTTTCTGGTCCTGTGTTGGTTTCAAATAAAACTTTCTGGCCCAATTAAAGTCACTGATGTTCATTAGTAAGTAGTTGAAATTTTGCACAATGGAAAAATTGTTTGCTGTATCTGGAAAGTGAAGTTCTGCTCCTTACTCCACATGTGACCTGGGGCAAGTGAATTCTCCAAATCCTTATTTGTGAAAAACTGAAGCTGATGTGGATGACCTCAGAGTTCCCTCCCAGCTCTAAAGTTACAACACAAACTCGGGCCCGATTCTGTATGTAGATACCTGTAAGCCAGACATAAAACACTGCTCGGAGAATTGAACGAGCCGGCCTTCTCGACAGATGTGTAAATAGCACCCTGATGGATGAGTGGAGTAATTGCTTTAAGCACCAGGAATGAAAGAGCAAGGAAGACCATCTTGACTAAAGCATTAATGGCTAGAAACAATAAGATTATTAAACCAAGGCAGATCGCAGACGAGGATAATACATTTCCAAACAAATCTCCATAGCCTTTGATTTCATCTTTTATGGATGGGATGGAAATGAGAGAAGGAAAAAGCCAATTAGCTCACTCAGCCATGGCCTTGTCCAAGGCGAGAGTGTTCCATGCTGCTGTGTTTTCCAAATCCTGCAAGTTTTATGCCTCTCCTGGGACACCCCGTACATCACTGGCTTCCCAAAGATATTAAAAGCTTTGTGGATGTCACCAATAATCAATAGGGAGGACGTGGGTCACATCCATCGGCTCCAAGTGACGGAGGGAAATTCAGTACCTGATTTCTGTGCTCAGTCACTAACTGCTCGGGAAGGTCTGTTTTAATCCAGAATGAAATTATGTTAACTAACCAAGAGTAAAGAGCACTATCCCTCAACAGGGAAAATAGATGGGAAAAATCAACCTCTAAACCAGTCTTCTTGGACAGCAAGGGACAAGAAGATGGAGAGAAGAGAGCTATAGGGACCGAGGAGAGAGTTCGCTTCTCTAGCATTAGCATGTCATACACAGTGAATACAGCACCTGTGGGAATAAGTGCTGGCTCATAAATGGTAAGGCCACAGAGAGAAATGCCCAGCTGACAGCAGTGTGGCCCAAGAGCCAGGCAAGTTAGGTGGAGGGAAACTGGCATTAAAGGAGGGAAGCCCTGGAATCGAGTCCTGCTTTCAATCCTCCCGGTAACCCTGGGCACGTGGCTTACCCACAAAGCCTCCGAGGAGCCCGAGAATAGGGCAGCTCAGGCCATAATCTTTGGGTGAAGGAAAGTTAAGAGGGACAAAGGGCTTCCTTAGCTGAGAAGGCACAGTATAAAACATTTGAAAAGGGATCTCTTTTCTCCACTTTTTTATCAATCCAGGGAAGGGGGAATTTAAATACAACACAGACATCACTGTGGATCTGCAAATACTGGCAGGAGGCCGGAGTTAGAAAAAAAGTCCTTTGTTCCTGATTCCAGGATTTGTTTTTTCTATCACAGACAGATTTTTAGACAGTCTGATAATTCCCCCAAAGCTTTCAGCAGGGAAATTTCACCCAGTTATGGAAGTGAGCATGGAACATGGTACAGGGTATCTGGGAACTTGAGGGGTCGGGGCAGCTGAAAGAGCCCCAAACTCAGCTCCAAGACATTGGGGCGCTCAACATGGCTTCACGAGGAACCAGATGAGGGAACTCAATGCTCTCCAAGGTCTCTCCCAGGCCTGATGTGCCAGAACCTGAGACATCCATCTGGCCTTCATCCTATCTATGCCTCAAGGACAAGGACAATCAGCCTGTCTTTCCAGGCTAATGCCCGTCAGCACTGTCACAGAGTCTGTGATTCAGCCAAACGAGACGAGCTGATGTCCTCCACATACACCATTCCACCTCCCAACTTGGCACCTCAGTCCACGTCCCCACACCTGGCAGGCTCCCCTCACTTCTGACTCAGAGACTCTCAGGCCGAAGCCTCAGCTCAAGCACCAGGTCCGATAAGGGGCCTTTCCTGATTCTCCCACTTATGTAGTTCCAGAGACAGAGTTATGGGCCTGAAGCCAGTAATACTTGAGTTCAAATTCTGCCACAGACATTTACTAGCTGTATGACTCCAGGTAAATCACTTACTTTCTGTCTACCTCAGTTTCCTCAACTGTAAAAATGGGGATAATAATCGTACCTACCTCCCAGAATTGTGACAATCAAATGAGATTAATGTTTGACAAAAGTGCTTATCACAGTGCTTTGCACAAAGTAGGGCTTAATAAATGCTCCCCCACCCCCACTCCCTGGTCCTTTCCTCCTTTCCTCTTTCTTTTTTCTCTCCTTCCTTATTAATATACCCTCCCTCTCCAAAATAAGTTTGTGTTTAATTAATGAATGAATGTGATATTATTTATGCTCCCCTTTCCCAACTCACATAGCAGGACAGAAGCCCCTTGAGGGCAAGGCCTGTTTCATTTTTGTTTATTGGGGTAACAGATATAATAACAGATAATGAAATTCAGGAAGCTCTGGATTAAAATGCTTTCTCGGACATTTACTAGCTGTGGGAGCCCAAGCCTTAACCTCTCTGTGTCTCAGATTCCTCGAGTGTCAGATAGTGTGATGGCCCCAAGGTTCATTCTGACTTTAGTTCTATAGTTCTGGGATCCCCGGTGCCCAGCACAGTGCTTAAAACATAGTAGGCATTTCATGCTTTTTAGGCAGAGTTACATCAAAATATCAAAGTAAAACACGAAGGCCATTCCTGGTCTGTGCCATCCCTCTGAAGTCCCCTTCTTTCTCCTCCATATTTACCTAGTGTGCTCTGCTTTACATGTATTATTAGAATGTCAGCATTTCGAGGGCAGGGATCTGTTTTCGCTTTCTTTGTATTCTCTCTACTTAGCACAATGCCTGGCACATAGTAGGTGCTTAATAAGTGCTTGCTGATTGACACATAAATAAGGCATTCATTTTTTTAAGCTATTAAAGGTCTTTGTCTATTGGTGTTTGAGTCAATCTACTTAAACATCAAAATATGGACTATCTTAGACTTATCCCCATTTTCTAACGAGGGACTCCAGAAGACAAAGAGCCAGTATGATCAGTCTCCTTTGAGGAAACTGGAAGAAGGGAGGAAACGGCTGGAGGAAAGCAGAAGGGCCACGTGCCTGTCCCGACAAAGTCGCCCAAGTGGGAATTGCCCATTTGTCTGTCCGCCAAGTGTGCACGGGTGACACGGACGCCACAAATGGATCCCAAGAGGTCTGTGGAGACGCTTCCAAAATGAGATGCAGCTGGAGGAAGGGAATTTGAATAAGCAGCTACACGTGGCTCCGGGACTGGGCAAAAGCCCAAGACAGACAGACTTCATTGGCTCCACCGAACCCATCTGCCATCTCCCCTCCTCTCCATCCCCTGTCCTGCACCAGAGAGATCCTACAAGGAGATGCCCTTGTTACTCAAGCCCAAATTCAGGGCCCTTAGTCATGCTCTTCACCAACTTCAAATCCACAGATGTTCCCTGGGTGTCAGACATCGCGCAAGTGCGAGGTAGGAAGACAACCACAAAACGGATGCTGCCCTCAACAAGCTGACATTCTACTGACTTCTCTTAGTATCAGGTGCTGCAAGGGACTGAACAAAAGCTGCTGAACTCAGTCACCAGCCTTCAGGAGACGCAGCTGCCCTGATCCCGACTTCCTCCATCACTGCTCCCTTCCATTTGTCTCTCAAGGTTATAAGTATCAACTCCCATTTGGGAACCCACTCTCTAGACTTACAAAACTGCTCATTATACGGATTATCCCATAAAAGGATTCCCAAAAGACTGGCTCATCTTGTGGAAACTATGACCTCAGCTCCTTTCAATTCACTATTTCAGGGCACCTACTACGTGACAGGCACTTAGAAACTGGGGCCATTCTTTCCACTGTCACGCTCGAACATTGACCACCATCCCCTAATGTTCAGGATTAATCTGTATTCACATACTGAAGCCGGCCGCGCCTCCATCCAACACAAACAGCCCTGGCCCAGATCCTTCTCAATGAGAATCCTTCTTGCTTGTCCACCGCTGCCTACAGAGCTCTCATAACTTGGATTCACACCCAGAAGTTTTGGATGCAACTTCTGGAATGTTTTTCAAGTTTTCCCTTCTCTGTTTCCCATTGCTCTATAATCCCATTTTTTTCCTTCTCTAAATTTAAAAAGAGAGAGAGATTAACATAAGAACGCTGCCCTTTTCCATCCAGTGGGAAATTAGAGGAAACATAACTGCAGCCAAACTTTGCCTTGGTGGGTTTAGCAACTTTCCACCCAGACTCCTGAAAGCTGTGGCAATCATAGGCCGATGCAGGCTGAAGAAAGTCAGCGAGACGGGCCCTCACCTGACCTTGGGTTTTGTGAACACGTCCATTCCTGTAAAGTAACATGGTGGAACCAAGCCGCAAGAGAACCCATTCATGGAAGGACCAAGGAAAGCCCTGAAAAGCCAGAGTTCACTCCTATTCAGCCCAGTTCTCCTCATTGTAAATTCATTCAGCAGGATTTTTATTGCATACCCATTTGGGTAAGCACTAAGTTTAGAAAAACAGTTACAGAACAGACTCTCCTCAAAGTCCTTACATTTTATCATGGGACCCAGCGTGGATGGATGAATAAAACAGCCAGACAGAAAGACCCTGAAACACACCTGTGAGGTGGGTAACATTGACATATATATATATAATATAATATAATATAATATTATATTATATTATATTATATTATATTATATTATATTATATTATATTATAATAATAGTCCCATGCAGCAGAGAAGAAAAGGTGGCTTTGAAAGGTGAAAAGCCCAGCAATTATCTCAGCTGGGATTTGATCCCAAGTCCAGCCCTGTCCCAAGACACTTGCCAAGAGCACCGCTACCTTCAGCACTTTCTTTGGTCCTATATCTTCTCAAGAGCAGCGTACCTCACTGAGACAGGAGGAGATGGAGTGGGGGAGGGGTCTTCCCAGGGTTCCATGGGTGTCACAGCCACAGAGCGGGGATCCTCCCCAATTGAAGTGCTGACTTATGATCAATCCGGTTTTCTCTGAGATTCGCTTTCCTGATTCCTGGATATTCGTGACAGGAAAGGGGCCATCTGCTCACCCCAGCCAAAAACTCCCTTTATGGCAGCCCACCCAAACCCAGCTGGGAATTAGGGACAGGAAACTGGATTTTGCAACTTTGGGTCCACAGATTTCCTAATAGCGGGGCTCCTTTGCCCAGCTCTGTGGAGAGCCATGGTTCTGAGAACAGGGCCGAGGACTCGGGCACAGTGTTGCCTCTGCTTGCACAGTCCCAGTGGCATTCGTGTTGGGAGCTGTGAGCAGGTGGCTCTGATCCACGACCTCAAGGAGGCAGCAGGAACAGTCAAGAGAGTGGGAGATTTGGGGGTGAGAGGACCTGGGTTCAAATCCTGACTTTGCGATTTACCACCTCTATGACTTTGCCCCAATCACTGATCTTCTCAGGCTTCAGTTTCTTTACCTTCATAATGAATTAAACTAGATGATCTCCAGATCCTTCCCAGCTCCCAGGTGGGCACATGACCCAGCCTCAACTCCCTTACCTATAAAAGAAGGGGATTAACTCCTCCCCGTCCAGGATCTGGATTAAAATGGACCCAGGAAAGACTTTTGTTTCCATTGTCTCACAATAGCCCTCTGAGGTAGGCAATACAGGCATTATTATTCCCATTTAACAGATGAAGAAAATGAGCCCAAATGGGAGAGAGATGCCCATAAACAACCCTGGTCCTAGGCTAACACTAGCCACTATTCCATCCTGCCTCTAAAGAACAAAGAGAGTCTACTTCTCTGAAGACAGGAAGATTAGTTCTTCCTGGATGAACATGGTAAGACTGATTATGGGATTCAGCTCTCTCTGACCTTATGCTTATGTATGGAAATCAGTGGATTATAGCTTTGTCTCTTCTCTCCCATTAGTTTATAAATAGTTCCTGGGGGTCAGAGGGGACCAATGGCTCCATCTGCCCCCAAGTGCTGTTGTTCTCCACACTGGGAGCACTATATAAATATTTATCACGAACTTAAGTAAACTCTACTAGCCCAAGTCCACTGGAATCCTCCACATCCTGCAGAAAACTAGGGCAGGGAGACCCTCCCAAGGCAACACAAAAAACCTAAGTGCGAATCCTGACCACACCACAAGCTGGCTACCTGGCTACTCTGGGAAAATCACTGTGGACTTCCCTCCCCCATCACCCCCTGTCTAACCAGAGACTCGAAGGAGCTCTTCCAGTTCTAGATCTATAATCCTAGAAGGATCTCTATGGGTTCCTTCTAGATCTATGATGCTAGAGCAGAGGTCCCTAACTTGGGGTCCACAATCCTCATCCCCCAGGGATCTGGGGGGACCTTGGATGGAGAAAATATCACCTCTCTAATTTTACTAGCCTCTAACTAAAATCCTGTATTTCCTTCCCTTGTAATGTTTTAAAGAAGCAAACATTTTCCTGAGCCGGGGCCCATCCATGCACTTCACCAAAATCCCAGAGTGGTTCTAAAGGGAACAAAAGGGTCCTTCCAAAGCTCCCTCCTAGAAGCAGCCCTCGGACCCTTTCCTGATGCTTAACGTCAAAGAGGTGGAAGCTTCTGGCCGGCTCCTCATTTCTGATGTTCAGCATTCTCAGGCCCCTTCCAGCTCAAACAACCCAATTCTCCATGACTAAGCTTTAGCAAACACACTGGACCACTCTACAGAAGGTCAAGATTCCAAACAAATTAATCAGGCCCTTTAACTTTCTTTCTCCTCTGAATCTTGAGTCAGAATTTCCCTTCAGCACTCAGGGTCCCATTTCAGAATGTCAAGAGGTCCCCTGGGCCTTGCTGGGTCCTTGGCTCCTGGCCGGGAGGCCACGGGTGTGGCCGTGCTGCTGGAAACTGGCTGCTGACCACCACGAGGCTGTTTTAGATTCTACCACTTATTAGGTTACGAGGGATGAATATTTCCACTTTGGCTAGGGGTTTGAAGCTTGGAGAGGACACCCACTCACCCCATGGGTGGCTCCTGGAGTTTTAAATTAGCAATTTGCTGAAAGAGCAGGAGGATCGTTTACCTCCAAACCCAGTGCCGGGACAACCACACTCGACCATTTTTGCCCCAAATTAGGGAGCACCTGGGCCTAGAATAAATCAACATCACCGACTTGGAGAAATATGGCAGGAAAAAGGGAGGAAGACGTGTCTAGCCGGTGTCTCAAAGATGAACTAGAAGAGAAAGTAGGGACGATCTGAAACTTATAAAACCAAGAAAAGGATGGCTGTGGTGAGCAAGGAAAGGTTCCCTTGGGGCAGTGGAAAGAGCTGTGGTTTATTATCACCTAAATGACTTTGTGTATTTAGTCATTTACCAAGCTCTTTTACATTCTCATTTAAAGTTACTAAATCCCTGTGGATCTCAGTTTCTCTGTCTATAAAAAGAAAGGCTTTTTTTGAGGGCCTCTCACTACCTTGTGTGAGCTTGGCCAAATCACTTAAAGTTCCAGATTGGATCAGATGGTCTCCAAAGTCTCATGAGATCCTATGTGTGATTGTAAGCAAATCACATCATTTCTCCCCTACAAAATGAGGATGGTCTCTGAGGTCGCTTCCAGCTCCAGGTCTCTGATCCTAAGAGAAAAAAGCATCCCTTCTCTGGACCAGGGAAAGCAGCATCTGAGACCGTGCTCTCACCCTTCTGCCCACTGTTCAGATCCACCATCCTGTGTTCTTTTTGAAAGATGGAGTTTGCAGAAGCTTCCCTCCCAACAGAACCATGGACGGAGGCAAGATGGACATCAGTGATGTTCACATCCTGCAGCAACAGCTTTAACCCTAACCCAAAATGCACATGGGCACAGCTTAGAAAGTGGGCAAAGTGTGCACAAGCCTGAGCTCATCTGTGTCTCACAAGTGCCCAGTGAGGAGGGGACCTATGAGCAATCAAGCAAAAATCAAGTGGGTTAAGTACCTACTATGTGCCATGCACTAGAGATTACAAGACAAAAGTGAGACTCCATGCCCTGGAAGAGCTTATATTTTGTCAGGGAAGACCACGGGGTTGAAAGTACCAATTACAGGTTCTGGTTATTCCCCTTGTACAATGAAGATACCGAGCCAGCTTTTCCTGACCCTGAAGTCAATGTTTTAATCAGTAGCTGGACCATCCCTTTCTGGCCTGACTGCCTTGCTTAGCCCGGCCTAGTACAAGACACGTCATTCTGAAGGGTGGTTTCATTTCCAGGTGAACGCCTTCCGGAGCCCTGCTCTCCACTCTACCTTTGCATACTGATGTACCCCTACCCCATGCTAAACTCAAAACAGCTATGGTAGAAAGCAGACAAAAAGACAAAGAAAGAGACACAAAGAGAGACAGAGAGATAGAGGTCAGGGAGATGGGGAGAGACAGAGAGAGGGGGGAGGAAGGGAAAGGGAAGAAGAGAAGGGAAGGAGGGAGGGACAGAAAAGAAGGAGGGAGGGACAGAAAGAAATGAGGCAGCACACTTTAGTGAATAAAAACTGTCCTGTCCCTCCTCTGACATATACTGACTTAGAGACTCTAGTCCTGTCACTTAACCTCTCAATGCTCTGAGATTAACTTTTCTGACTAGAATTAACAGATGCCAATTTCCCTGAGAAGAAGGAGTTTCTTTGCCTGGAAGTTCCTGACATCAGTGAAATCCAGGGTTCGATCCCTCTTTTTTATCTGTGTGTATGCATATATTTGTGTGTATAAATATACATGTATGCATGTGTGCACACACACACACACACACACACACACACACACGAGTTCACTCAGAAATAAGGGAACTATTTCTCATAATTAGAGCTTTCCAAAAATGAAATGGGCTGCCCAAGAGATAGTGAGCAATCTGTTCCTAGAAGTATTCAAGACACTTGACTGCCATCTGTCAGGGTCAAATTTAACAACAATGAAAAATAACGCCTCGTCACTTCTTCCCCTGATTTGTTTTTTCCTAAATAGGGGTCAGAAGGAATCTCACCAGGGGAACATCTGCAGGGAGAGGAGATGAGGAGGAAAAAAAGCTCAATGATACATTGTCCAAACACACAAGACAGGTGGGTAGAGCTAACTTTGGACACACAGGAAATGTTTATCCAGGGTTTGCTTCTCTGCTCGAAATGCTTCCATGCATCCATGCCCATTTACCTCAGTGAACCATGTGGACTCCAAAGCCAATGAGATCAGAGTTTGCCTTTCCCTTGGAATCCAGCCCCCACTTCCCTCACTCTATACCCCCAGCTCTGCCTTTTCCTCCCTCAGTTTTGACTCTCCTCTCAATGCTTACCTTGTCCTCCACTTTGCTTTGTAACTGTTTCTACCTCAGGAATCTCCATCACTAGATAATCCCCATGAGGCCCTTGACTCCTCCTAGATCCAAAAACCATACCTGATACTATCTAGGACAATGAAGAATCCAGGGAAAACACTCTGTAGAGTATCTAGTGGGGTTCTAGTAACCAACAATCGACAAATGCTTACTAAGTACCCACAGTGTTCCAGGCACTGGGCCCCAGGGATACAAAGACAAAAACAAGTAGTTCCTGCCTCAAGGAGCTTCCTTTTTTTTTTTTTTTTATTTAATAGCCTTTAATTTACAGGATATATACATGGTAACTTTACAGCATTAACAATTGCCAAACCTCTTGTTCCAATTTTCACCTCTTACCCCCACCCCTCCCTAAATGGCAGGATGACCAGTAGATGTTAAATATATTAAAATATAACTTAGATACACAATAAGTATACATGACCAAAACATTATTTTGCTGTACAAAAAGAATCAGACTCTGAATTATTGTACAATTAGCTTGTGAAGGAAATCAAAGATGCAGGTGTGCATAAATATAGGGATTGGGAATTCAATGTAATGGTTTTAGTCATCTCCCAGAGTTCTTTTTCTGGGTATAGTTAGTTCAGTTCATTACTGCTCCATTAGAAATGATTTGGTTGATCTTGTTGCTGAGGATGGCCTGATCCATCAGGACTAGTCATCATCTAGTATTTTTGTTGAAGTATATAATGATCTCCTCGTCCTGCTCATTTCACTCAGCATCAGTTCGTGTAAGTCTCTCCAGGCCTTTCTGAAATCATCCTGTTGGTCATTTCTTACAGAACAGTAATATTCCATAATTTTCATATACCACAATTTATTCAGCCATTCTCCAACTGATGGACATCCATTCAGTTTCAGTTTCTAGCCACTACAAAAGGGCTGCCACAAACATTCGTGCACATACTGGTCCCTTTCCCTTCTTTATAATCTCTTTGGGATATAATCCCAGTAGTAACACTGCTGGATCAAAGGGTATGCACAGTTTGATAACTTTTTGAGCATAGTTCCAAACTACTCTCCAAAATGGTTGGATTCTTCCAACTCCACCAACAATGAATCAATGTCCCAGTTTTCCCACATCCCCTCCAACAATCATCATTATTTTTTCCTGTCATCTTAGCCAATCTGACAGGTGTGTAGTGGTATCTTAGAGTTGTCTTAATTTGCATTTCTCTGATTAATAATGACTTGGAGCATCTTTTCATATGACTAGAAATAGTTTCAATTTCTTCATCTGAGAATTGTCTGTTCATATCCTTTGACCATTTTTCAAAGGAGCTTCCGTCCTATTGCCGTTACAGCATACCATCCCACAACTACCATTTCCTTCTTGTTTTGCCGCAAAATAAAAGAATGACGCTAAAATCGTCATCTTGGGAAACAATCAGACTGCGCTTGGGACCTGATACAAGGCTGACTCAAGCCCCAGTTGGTGATCCTTCCCTAGTTCTCCTATATTCGAGCCTGCCAAACACAAGGCAAACCCTTAATTACAAAGCCTTACAGTTTCGTGGCCTCCAGTCCACAAGGCAATAAGTAGGAGCTCCAAACTGGGGAGAGGGCAGAGGAGTGGAACCCTTTGTTTAGGGGGGGAGGCAGTGATACCAACACCTCTAAGAGATAAAACCGGTCTGATTCAGCGCCTGCTCCACACAATACTGTCCCTCCCTTCCCCGGGCTTATCCCCAGAAGACATCCTTCCTTCCTTCACAATAACAACAATCCACAGAGCAGATAACATCCCCCAGTGGCCTCCTCCGCCCTCAAATACAACTCCAAATCTGCATCCTCCCTTGATGTTGTGGGTACCATGGAGAGAATCTTTGACCCTCTGCCCACACTGCTTCCCTGCCTCCATTTTTCCCACCCAAACACATGGTTTTCATCATCATTCCTAAGATCTAACTCAGCATTCACACTGATGCAGGAAGCCCACAGAGGTAGGGGGGAGGTAAACAGCTGGGTCCATCCTCTGGCTCTGTTCTCCTCTCCAGGAAAATATGTGATCACGTCCTAACGCCACTCAGCCCATCAATCTCCATTCACTGACCATTACCAGGCCCCTGCATCCCCTCTGCGATCAAGTGATAAAGCTCAGAGCCAAATGCTTTCCTCTCTTTAATGGAGGAGAAAGGGAAAGGTCCTGGGCCACAGGCTAACATCCAAAGGTGATCAGGAGCCAGGTGGAGTTCCCACCTTTCTGATGTGGTCTGTGCCTGAGAGCTCCTACCCCAAAAGGGAAGTGGCCAGGAGCAGCCAAGGCTGGGTCTACTGGAGTGGCAGGAAATTTACTCAGATTTAGGAATAGATGAGGGAAGACAGAGATTTTGTCAGAGATAGGAAAACCTCTGGGTTTTGTAAAACTCCCTCCATCCATGCAGCAGCTTCTCAGAGAACTGCCCAGGAATTAAGGAGGTTAATTGACTTGTCCAAGGATGAAGCCATTGTGTGTCAGAGAATCTGGGCTTTCCAGGCTCTGTCCATGAAGCCCTCACTGCCTCTCAAGAGAAATGAAGGCAAGACAAGGAGATGCTGTGGGTTTCCTTAACAAAATAACTACCTAAAAAGAAAAGGAGGAAGCCTTTGAAAGGAAAGATAATGACGGACTCTACTCTTGGGGTCTTTGGAAACAAAGCAGCAGGCCCTCAGAGCTGGACCGGCCTCACATTAGCCCTTCTCCTCCAGCTTGTACCAACAGGGGCCTCTCCTGGAGCCAAAGCCTGTCCCTCGAGGCATCAGACAGCCTCGGGTAGAGGCCTGAAGGATGGGACAACTTCAGGCCCTTCTCATTCCCAGACCCCAAAGGTCAGTGAGTCTACTGTGAGCCCCAGTGTACATCACAAGCAGCACAGGCAGATGTTGGGGGAAGGGGATTTCTACCTTCCCAATGGCTAACACCACTGATGATGAATTACACATAAATGTCCACAGAGCAAGAGCCAGATCTGATACATAACGAAAAAGCAGAGTGCCCCGGTGTGTTCTCAAAGGGGAGTGGGGGAGGGGGACATTCATTGGCTACTCCAAGAACTCATGAAGAACAAAGAAACAGTTGCTCTGTTAGAATGTGCAAACCCAAAAGCTGCCAGTCAATCTCTGTGATCCGGGGGTTACGCTGAAGCCAGATCTTTAATTTCCCATTATTTCTCACTGAAGTCACATGGTGAAATTATTTCAGGAAGTAAAGATCCGGGCCCCCTACTCGGATGCCCCTCAGCCCCTCCCTATTTCCAGCTCCCTTTCTTATGTTAGCTTTGTCCCTTTAGAGCGTAAGCTCCTTGATGGTAAGGGCTGTCTCTTTTTGCTTGTATTCATAACCCCAGAGCTTGGCACAATGCTTGGTACACAGTCAATGCTCAATAAATGCTTGTCTTCCCTTGCCTGCCCTGACTTCTCCCCCACTCAGCATCCACTACCTACACTATTGTCATAATCTTTTAACTGGTCTCCCAAATCCCAAGTGTCTTCTTTTCTCTCTAGTCCATCCTCCACTCAGCTGCCAAAGTGATTTTCATAATTCCTAGGTCATTCCCCAGCTCTATAAACTCCAGTAGCTCTGTATTCCCTTTGGGATCAATCTGACTCTTAAAGCTTTTCCCAGTCGGCTCCTATTTGCCCCCCCTTGTAATGCATTTCTTCCCACTCTGCACTCTGTGGTATTTCCAGGCTGCTCCAACCCTCATGCCATACTTTATACATCTCCCTCCTCCCATCCCTGTCGTCCCCCAAACCTGGATTGCATTCTTCTCATTTCTACTTTTTAGACCCCTTGACTTTATTCACAACTCAATTCAAATGTCACCCCCTAGATAAATTTTTTCCTGATTGCCCCCATCTTACCCCATCCTCTCCATTTTTATTATCAAGAAAACAGAGAGATTTCACCATTTATCCAAGGCTAGCAAGAAAACAAAAAGCAGACTCCTTCCTTAAGAGACCTTAATACAGCTCTTTGCTGAAATGAAATGCCACTAGTTGTGTTGGAATGAACAAAGAATCGACTATAACAAAACCCCATCCTGACAGCTTATTATAATGATTAGAGTGGAGTGAAGATTAAAACCTGGTTTTTGAAACATAATTCCACATGATTAAAAAGCCTCATTAAAAAAAACAGAATTGAATGTATGTTAACAGATAAGAAATGATGGGTTACTGATTTAAAAGGCCTTTCCAAATAAGTTGTCTATGTAGAATCGGGTCAATTAATTATTAGAATAAGGCTCAGAATGAATACCAAATGAGAATAAAGAATAAAAATAAGACCAAAATATAATATGAAATTAAAACCACTTCAGTCTGGTCCATTTGAATGAATTATCGATTTTGGAAAATGGGAAATACATCAAAGAACAGACATCAAAACACTCTAATATAATTTCCTTAGATGTCTAACCAGTATAAATCAATCACTACAACAAGGAGGCCAGAAAAACCACCCTTAATCAACAAACTCTTGATCTGATTGTCAAACAAAGAAATATAGGAGCAAAGGGCATTGCCAGTTTAGAACATAACTCATTTATAAAATCTTGCAGAGGAAGACAGAGTAAGCTTATGAATATCACCTTATAAAACAAAAAGAACAGAGAGGAAAATAAGATTGCAGAAAGAGATGCAAGTAAGATGCCATTCTGAGAATGAAACTGACAGAAGGATGATGAATAGGTTAAAAAAGGAAATAATTTGTCAACAACACTTTGAAATCTACTTTATCAAAAACAAAAAAGTAGCCATATTTGGGCTCCAATATTCCACACTCCCCAACGTACTGTGTGAAGAAGTTAGAGAGAGCATGAAAGAAAGCCAAACTCAGAAGAGCAACTAGACTAGATCAAATGTACGCAGGAGAGACCCACACAAGAAGCAATCTCATTCTGGGGACACCAAGGGAGCAAGTCTGAACTCTATAAGAGAGGGAAGGATGCTAAACACTCAGAGAAATAATACCTGCTACTACTACTGAAACAGGCAAAGGAAAAAATTTCATGGATTACTGTCCAAAGGCCTATTTTCCTATTAGATAAGAGGACAGATAATCCTAAATGGAAAAGAGTCCTAACACTCAATGGCAAGACCCTTCAAATTCTACTTTTTGCACAACATATAGTATTATTATCCCAAGTCTTCTACTGGAGATCACTTTGGGGAAACTAGGTTAATGCTATGTAATTACTCAGGCATCTCTAAAATCCATAATCACTCAAGAGAAGCACTGTGTTAAAGGAAACAGCTAATCTTGATTTCAAGAAGACCTGGATTCAAGTCCTGAATCTGATTCATATTGCCTCCCTGATCATGGGCCAGTTAATTAATCTCTGCATGTCCCAGGAAGTTCTCTGGAATGATAAACTTCAGACAAGATGCAGAACTGCATTAAGAAAGAAGGTTTCTTAGAGACACCATAGATCCAGTACAAAAGAAAGATCACTCTCAAGAGTTGGGCTAAATTATTCACACAAGAAAAACCAAGTGGATAAAGAAATTCCCCTGTCCATACTGTGACAAAATTAGAAAAGCTGATCTACAAGTATATAGAGATAGAGACAGAGACACAGATAGAGACAGAGACAGAGATAGAGACAGAGATATTCTGGATAGTAGCTGGAGCGGAACAATGAACCAGGCCTAGCTTCTAACAGAGCAGACTGGATTGTATTTGGAAAGTTGCCAAGTGTCCCCTGAAATGACCCCACCTTTTAATATCGGTATTCTTCCAATGGAGAATTCAAAATTCCAGAAGCATTTATTAGGTACCTTTTATGTACAGAAACTGTACAAGATAACACTGATGCAAAAACATTAACCAGACAGTCTGTGGCCTCAAAGAGCTTACATTCAGAAAGAGTTTTGCTCAGAGATTGGGAAGTCTATTGCTAAAACAATCTGTGATGAATTAAACTGGAATTACCCAAAGAGCAAAGGAGAGATGAATAAAGGGAATAAACACGGTGTTCTGTAACACCATAAAGAATGAGCCACACATCAGATTTCCAAGAGATACATGGACCCTATTGCTTTCAAGGGGACCACAATCTTCCCAGTCACCAAGGTTTATAATCTCATCTTTTACACTTTCCTTGTAGCCAATAAGTTGTCAGATTTTTCTCTGCTTCCAGAAAACGTCTTGTCTGACGTACCTGTCCTTCTCCCTACCAAGCTCTCATCATCTCTCTCCTACACCACTGCCATAGTCTCCCTTGGATTGTCTGGATGCCAGCTCCCACCAGCCCCTCCTACTGCAGCTGCCAGAGACATCATCCTCCTTATCAATAATCACCAATGCCTCCCTCGTATCGTTAGGATCAATACTCCTGATGTGTAAAGCTCTTCACAGCCTGGCTTCATACAAACACTTCCTGCCCTTCTGCCTGTCTCTGGGTCTGCCACGCTGTCCTCCCTACTAATGGCCACTCCCATATCCCATCTGCACAGGATATACTCACCTCAGCCTCTAGACCCCTGGCTTCTTTCAAGACTCAATTTGCACTCCAAAGTGCAATTCTGCATCTCTCCCATCCCAAAGTTACCTCCATTTCCCTCTTTCTTCATCTTTTATGTGTCTAATCTTCCTTATGAGAATGGAAACTCCTCGGAGGAAAGGATTATTTTTGCTTTGTCTTTGTAACGTCTGAGGTTAACACAGATATCACCTCAAATAAGTAAGAGTTTAACATAGCATTTGCTTGTTGATTGAATGATTGAACAGAAAAAGAAGTGGGTTGTTCCCAAAGGAAGAACTGGGACTAACATGCGAACAGTCTGTGTGCTCCACTGGCGCCCACTGACATATCCACAAGAAATATAGAGAAAGGTGCCTTCACCACAGCCCACCTCCCACTCCTGCCTGTGGATGATTTAAGAATAAGAATCACAAATTGCATGAGCAAGCATGGAGGGGCTGCAATCCCTCAATAACCACATCGACAATATTATCGTTTTATCAAAGTAAAAACATCAAGTAATACGAATTTATTAAGTGCCTTTTTTGTTCCAGGCACTGGGGAAACAAAGATAAAACAGAAGGGGTCGTCCCAGGCCTCGAGGAACCTACATTCTATTGGGGGAGATGACAGAGACATGGATGAGCATTAGAAAATATATACAAAGAATAAGTACAATATAAGGTGATTTTGGAGAGAAAGGCCTCCAACTGGCAGCCTGTTCCCCTGGCATGCCTGCATCTAGATTACACATCCTGCTGGATTTGGAAGGCTCATCCCAGGGAGAAAGGAAAAGATACAGAAGCTTTACATAAAGATGTCCCAAACAAGACACAAATTGCCTGTCACAGGCTGCCTCTTATCATCATCTGCTGACCAGATGGTGTTTAGTAAACTCAAAGTTTTCTCATTATCTAACTAGACATTTCTATGAAGTTGAGTGAAGGGTCCTCATGGGAAAAACTGCTCCTAGACTCTGGAGGCTGCACGGACCTTTTAAATGCCTCCAGCCAAAGACAGCCCCAAGCTCTTCCTGCTCACTCTGTCTTAGGGATAACCCCTACCCCCAAAGCCTGCAACCTCTCTCACAAGAGCCAGTGGCCCCAACAGCTGCTACGCACAGCTGGAGAAACCAGAAGCCATGAAGGTCACAGCTGGTCCACATCCCTGATACCTAGCCAGTCGGCTAATATCATCATTTCCCTATTCCCCAAATCCCAGGCCTCTGCTGGAATCCAGAACAGTCTGGATAGGAAAACCACTGCTCCAAATGTGGGGCAATGTGGGTATCCATTCTCAAGCTGGGCACGTTTCTGTAGGCTATCTCTCTAGTGGGTTCCCCAGAGCACCTTCAGAAGGTGCCAGGGAAGAACCCGGGCTCCAATCCCACCTCAGGCAGGTACTTTGTCCTCTCTGAACCATCTATGAAGGAGAGGTTCTAGGGTCCTTTTCCACGCTGAGTCCCTTCTTCTGTGGTCCTGGGTGCTAAGAGCACACAACACATCTGACACACGTGTTATCCTTGTCTCCAGACATCAGCATCATGCTGGGGTTCTGTGATGTTTCAATGAGCTTGCTTGGTTTTTGTTGTTAGTGTATTTGTTTTTTTAGAGAGAAAGATCAAGAAGATATACTTTGAAAGAAATATTCATGGAAATAAAGAGGTTCAAACTCACCTGTTTTTTTTACTGTGAATTGCATTGTGGGTTTGTTTTTTAATTAAATCTTTATTTTTCTTTGTTTGGGTTGATTTTAAAAGTTTCAGGAATGAAAAGAGGGATTTCATTCAATAAATAATCAGATCCCTCACAAGTGTGAGGCACTCTACAGGTGCTGAGGATGCAGAGTCAAAAATAGAACATCGCTGCCCTCAAGGAAGCCATATCCACTGGGAGAAAGGGAATTTTCACAAAGATGGGAAAATTCAAAATAAATATAGATACAAGGTCACTTTGGATTCTCAGAAGTGGGAGAATCACAAAAGACTTCACCCCGAAAGAGGGCATTTGCCTTGACCTTTGAAGGAAAATAGGGATTCTCATCGGCAGAGATGAGGATGGGGTCTTCCAAGCAGAGCAAAGACACAGAGATGAAAAGCAGAAAGTTGTGTATAAGGAATAGTAATGGGCCAAGTTGGCTGAAATACAGAGTACAAGGGGCTGGGTTGGGGATCAGCATTGTGCAAGAAATCTGCAAGAACAGCTGGGGCCAGATTGGGAAGGTCTTTGCATTCCAAACAAAGGATTTTGTGTCAGATCCTGGAGGTCACAGGGGACCACAGCAATCTGTGGAATGGAGGTAACAAAGTCGGACATGATGGCTGAGCAGAACGGGGGGAATCTTAAGGAAGGCAGACCCATCAGCTATTGCAACCAGCCCAGACTTGGGATGAGGAGGGTCTGCAGTAGAGTGGGGGAAGTGCTACAGGAGAGAAGGGGGCATATTCAAGAGCTGCTCCAACACCAGATTGGAGATGGGGACAAGATAGAGTGAGGAGTTGAAAATGACGCCAGTTCGACCATCTTTGGGAAGTTAGGAAGAGGGGAGAGTTTGGTGAGAAGGATAATGAATTCAATTTTAGACAGATTGAATTCAGAACGCCCATGGGACATCCAGATGGAGATGCCCAATAGGCGGCCGGAGGTCAGCAGAGAGGTGAGGGCTATTTAAGTGGATTTGAGACCCATCAACATGGAGATGATTTTAATGTATGAAAGCTGATGAGATCATCAAGCAGACCTGTTTAGGGGGAGCAGAAATCCCCAGGAGACAACATGGTTATCAGGCACCACCTGGAAAATGAGCCAGCAAAAGAGAGACAATGAATGAGGAGGGGTCGGGGGGAGGAGTAACGAGAGGGGACTCTCCATCTCCCGAAATCACTTCCTTCTTTAGTCATCATCTGGATTTTCCTCTGGAAGGATGCACATTGGCTGAAGGCAGGATTGTTTCCTCTTTGCCAACAGGTGATAGAGTGGGTAGAAAGTTGTTCTTGGAGCCACAAATTCCTTGGTTTAGATTCCACTTCAGGCTCCTCCAGAGCGTAATGTCCTTACTCAGACCCTGCCTCAGTTCCTCATCTAAATGAATGGTTACAACATGTGCAAAAATGTTTGTGGAGGCCCTTTTTGCAGCGGCAAAAAACTGAATGGCTTCCCTCAGCTAGAGAATGGCTGAATAAATTCTGGCATATGAATGTTATGGAATATTGTTGTTCTATAAAACAATCAGCAGAAGAATTTCACAGAGACCTGGAGAGTTTCATGAACTGACGCTGAGGGAAGTGAGAAGAACCCAAAGATCATTATACTCGGCAACAAGATTATATGATGATCAATTCTGATGGACGTGGCTCTCTTCAACAATGAGATAATTCAGACCATTTCCAATGATCTGGTTATGACGAGAAACTATGGGAACTGAGTGTGGTTCACAACATAGCATTCGCACCTTTTTATTTTTATTTTGCTTGCATTTTGGTTTTTTTTCCTCATTTTTTGGTCTGATTTTTCTTGTGCAGCAAGATAATTGTGGAAATATGGATACAACAGAAATGCACACGTGTAACTTATATTGGATTACTTGCCGTCTGGGGGATGAAATGGGGTGAAGGGAAGGAGAAATTTGGAACACAAGGTTTTGCAAGGGTGAATGTTGAAAACTATCTATGCAAATGTCATCAAAAGCTTTAAAATAAAAATAATAAAATGAGTAATTGAACTCTGTAACTTCCAACGTCCCTTCCAGTACACTATGGCTGTAAACAATGCTGCTGAATGCACCCTCACTAATATTGTCTCACTTGGCACTCACATGAAGTAGACAGAGTAGGCACTATTATCCCCATTTTACAGACAAGAAAACTGAGATTAAAGAGGGTAATTTTGCCCATTCACATAGTTAGGAAATACTGGAAGTAGGCCTCGAATGCAGATCTTGCAACACTGTGGCCCCGCACTGGCTAACCTTCCGGCAAAGGATTTCTTAGCACATAAGCTTGCAGTGACGGATAGAGCCAACTTTCCTGAGTTATTTGAGCCTCATGTTCTCAGCATCTGCCTTAAAATAGCCTCACTCATTTGGGAACTAACTCGAGTGTTTTCCCATCCACAGATGGGCCCCTCACTTCCAGGCTTAGAGCAAAAGTCATTTAATAAACAATTACGAGAAGAGAAAAACATGCTAAGGCTTATTCCGAAAGGGTGGGAAGGCCAAAAATGTACTCCTAAAATAAAGAGAAAGTAGCTGAGGAAAGTAAAAAATAATATGATCTGAACAAAACGTACTTATTGTTACCAGAGTTTAGGAATCGATATGGGAAGGCAGCAATATCAAGAGAAGTGGACAGTGTAAGCAGAACCAGCAATCTTGTGGCCAGGCAACTGAGTCTCTTCTCCAAGAGGATCTTTGGAGGGGAAAGGGTGGAAAAGACCTCTGATAAATGCAGGCAAGACCCTCCCCCAGATACTGGCTGCCTGGTTCTCAAAGAACAAAGGAGAGAGAACATTTCAGAGAATGGCCAAATCCGATCCCTGAGACTGTAGGATGTGTCCTTCCCAAAGGACTTTGGCAACAAGTCGAGTAAAAGAATGGGCCCTTACCCTGGATGCATTTCCCTGGTAACGTCACGCTACCTGCCCAGAGAAAGAGAATCCCCAACCTGACAACAGCCAGGATGCAAGAGGGAAGTCTCAGACTGACCTTCACGTGAGCTTGGTAGTGTTCACACTTCTCCTGCATGTAGGAAAGCTGCATCTTCTCAGAGACCTGCCCTGTTGTCTCTCCAAGAGACACGAAGTACACCCGAGGCTGTTGGCCCTTCTCCTTTTTGGTCACATCCGCCGTCAGGACATAATTCAAGCCTGTGGATACACAGAAAAATGATAAATACAATGCAACCTTGTTCCGAGCCAGGGGGAAAGGCCAGATCCAGTGAATCTTTGCAAGATTGTCAAGATGTCTTCGATCAGGACAATGCTATTATCAACCTAGGACAAGAATGTGATAGTCAACCGGACATTCGATTGTGTCCCCAGAAAGTGTCCAATTTATACTCTTAAAACTTCACTTCTATCTTTGTAGCCTAGTGTTCTGTATACAATAGGCACTTAATATATCCCTAAGTAAAAATTATTTCCTCTGAGTTTTCACTCTAAATTTCATACTTCTCCATTTGTGATGAAACCACATTAATTCCAGGTTCATGGAATCAAATGTACTTGGTATGAAGAGGTTTAGAATTGGACAGAAACATAGAGATTATCTAGTCCACACTCTTCATTTTACAAATGGGGAAATGAGGCCCAGAGGCTGACAAAGGTCATGTAGCTAGTCTCGTCAGAAGAAATGGCCAAACCCAAGTCTTCGGGTTTACATTTCAGATCCACTTCTCCTGCTCCTGTTGCTTCCTGCTCTGGGAATACATATTCTCATGATCAATATTAATACCATCTTATGGCCCACATGGCACCTTCCTTTCTCCAAAAGGACACTACAACATTAGATAGATTTGCACCATACATCACTGCTCTCTGCAAATGTGACCTTTTTAGAAATGTTTGGACTGCCTTGCCTTTGACTTCTGCCTATTATGCTTATTCATGACATAAAGAGAGGTCATTTAAAACTGTGAGGTTGGCCCAAGGCTCAGAAAGCTTTAGTGATTGGGGGGAAATTCAAGAGAAGTACAAAACTCATTATTATTTCTCCCAAAAAATCTCTCTTCCAAATTTCCCCATTTTGGTCAAGGACATTACCACCATCCTCCCAGTCAGCCAGGTTCACAAGCTCAAAGTCATTCTTGACTCTTCCCTGTCATCTCCATATTCCTGGAGATAAAGCGACTCATTGATTCTACAGCCACCAGTGCTCCTCCTGGGCCCCCTTCTTTCATTCATCCATCCTTGTTTCTTACTTGAACCACTTCATTATCATCAAAGTTGTCCTTCCTGCTCCAGACTCTCCAAATTTCTATTCCCAAGGGCTCAAATCTGATCACATCTTACTCCTGCTCAAGAAATTTCTCCAGCTTCCTACTAAATCTAAAATACAATGGCAATTTTATTGCACACTTAGATCTAGCTCCCATCTACCTTTCCATCCTTTTTTCATATCACATCTTCACATATATCATCCCAATCTAACTGAACATTGAGGTGTTCTCTGCATCTGACTTCCACCCGCCATCTTGGTTCCTAGGCATAGGTTGCCTTCCATGTCTAGAATGTCTCTTAGCATCTCTTGTACCCCTTCAAAGCCAAGGCACCCCCATTGGGGGTTTTCTTGGCAAAGATACTAGAGTAGTTTGAGAGAAAAAGGGATCTGAACACAGCTCATCTGTCTCTTTCCACTGCCCCCAACTGCCTCTCATGACCCAACACCTCATTACTGTGCCCAATGGCCCATATGGGATGTGCCACCATTTAAACTTACATTTCAATTACATCGAGGGAGAGTGTCCAATCTATACTTTTAAATTTTCACTTCTGTTTTTTGTAGTTCTAGAGTTCTGCACACAATAGGCACTTAATAAATGCTTGTTAAGCAATCTGATGCAGAGTGAAGTCAACAGAAGCAGGAAAATAAACACAATGACTACAACAACTCAAATGGAAAAAATAAAACAATTCTATCCTAATGCTAAGAAATTCAAGCAACCAAGTTTGGCCCAAATGAGAGATATAGGAAGACAGTTCCCCCTGCTCCCTCTGAAGAGCTAAGAACTGATGGGTGTGGAACATGGCATATGAAATGCCAGGCTTTTCTGATTTGCTGGCTAGTCTTGCTAAGCTTTTTTTTTCCTTTTTTACTCTTTGTAATAAAGAACTGCTTACTGAAGGGAAAAGGAGGGCATAATGCAAATATGCAAATATGCAAATAACATAAAAAATGAGATAATACAGTCTTACTTCTTTTTTGTTTTTTGTTTTTTTATAGTTTTCTTCCAAATATATGCAAAGTAGTTTTTTAACATTTATCTTTGCAAAACCTTGTGTTCCAATTTTTTCTCTCTCTCTCCTCCCTCTCTCCTCCCCAAGATAGCAAGCAATCTGATATAGGTTAAACATGCAATTCTTCTAAATACACTTCCACATTTATTATGAATATACTTCTACTTCTTAAAAATGCTTTTTGAATTGAATTGAAAAGAGATCAATGCTTGCTGACCTGTAATAACACAGAAAGGGCCAGCGCCACCCCAGTCATCCCCCAAATCATACTGGCTTCATAAAGTAACTGGAAATCCTTTTGGAGTGCCCTGGTCACTCCTTCCAAAGCAGGTTCCCTCACTCCCTTCCATTCTTTCTATCTTCCTGTTTTTCCTAGCCCTGGGCCTGGCTGAGCCACAGGAAGGGAAGACTCTGGGTGCCCCAGATAAGACACCCAGCAGATACCCTGTGATCCAGTCACTGATACGGATGATGCTTTAGCATATAACTCCCACCATTCTTTTGAAGGGCTACACAATGGGTGAGTTTGACCTCATGAGAAGCAGGCCCCTGGCCAATTCCTGAATTCGGGAATTCCCAGATGACTCCTGGGATGCTTATAAAATTAAATAAAAATCAAGCTCCTTCTCCAAGGAAAATTGTCATTAGGATCATATACTTAAGACATGGAAGGGCTCATCTTACATATAGCTGGGAAAACAAAGTCCCCACTTAAAAAGTGACTTGCCCAAGCCCATTTAATAGCTTCCAGGCTCCCCAGAAACCATACAACATACCCTTTCCACTGCTCTATCCTGCCTCCTTCACTTCTATTCTTACAGAAGATGCTGAGAAAGAAAACAGAACTTGTTCTGTAAGATAAATGACCCCACTACCACCACCACGCTAAAGAGAGTCTACCAGTCTGGAGCATGGATTAGAGGCCACTCCTTGCCCACCCAAACGGGTCATCCAGCCTTTGCCCAAAGACAGGAAACCCCCTCTGCTTCGGGACAGCCTTCGTCCGTAGGAAGTATTTCCCTTATCTGAAGCTTAATTTTGCCTCTTTCAAACTTCCCCCTATTGTTCCTAGTGCTTCCTGCCAGGAAAACAGAACCAATCCAACCCTTCTTCTAGGTGATAATCTTTCAAATATTTGAGTCTTTTCTTCTCCAAGCTAAATGTTACCTGTTCTTTCAAGTGATTCTCATACACCATGGACCCCAGATCTTTCACCAATCCTAGTTGCCATCCCCTGGACACTCCACTCCATCAATGCATCTCTTAAACTGAACATAGCATCCCCTGAGCGATTTGGCCAGGCCAGAGGACAAAGCTTTTCTTTCTTTGCCTTCTTATTCCAAGAAGCACAATTTTAAGACAATCTATGATCATGTAGGCTTTTTTGGTGCCTCATCACATGCAGCTGGAAGGCCACTAAAACACCCACTCCTGAGGCAGTTAAACCGCCAACCCCTTCTCCCTCATCTTAGGGTTGTGAAGCTGATTTTTTGAACCCAACTGGAATTCTTTACATTGTATTGCTGTTATTTAGTCCTGTCTGACCTTTGTGACCCCATTTGGGGTTTTCTTGGCAGAGATATGGGGAGGGGGGGGGTTGGCCATTTTCTTCTCAAAGTCATTTTATAATTGAGCTAGTAAGTATCTGAAGCTGGATTTGAACTCAGAAAGATGGGTTCTTAACTCCAGGCCCCATGATCTATCTACATGGCTGTCTCACTACCATTACTACTCCTGCTGTGGCTGCTGCTATTACTACAATACTACTGCTGCTGCTGCTGCTACTACTGCTGCTAATACTATAATCCTAGTACTATAGCTACTACTAATACTACAACACTATTACTGCTGCTGCTGCTAATGCTACAAATGCTACAATATTACTGCTGCTGCTACTACTAATGCTACAATACTACTGCTACTGCTGCTGCTGCTACTGATGCTAATACTATAATCCTAGTACTATAGCTACTACTAATACTACAACACTATTACTGCTGCTGCTAATGCTACAAATGCTACAATATTGTTGCTGCTGCTAATGCTACAATATTACCGCTGCTACTACTACTAATGCTACAATACTACTGCTACTGCTGCTGCTGCTACTAATGCTAATACTATAATCCTAGTACTATAGCTACTACTAATACTACAACACTATTGCTGCTGCTGCTAATGCTACAAATGCTACAATATTGTTGCTGCTGCTAATGCTACAATATTACTGCTGCTGCTACTACTAATGCTACAATACTACTGCTACTGCTGCTGCTGCTACTGATGCTAATACTATAATCCTAGTACTATAGCTACTACTAATACTACAACACTATTACTGCTGCTGCTAATGCTACAAATGCTACAATATTGTTGCTGCTGCTAATGCTACAATATTACTGCTGCTGCTACTACTACTGCTACTGCTGCTGCTGCTACTGATGCTAATACTATAATCCTAGTACTATAGCTACTACTAATACTACAACACTATTACTGCTGCTGCTGCTAATGCTACAATATTACTGCTGCTGCTACTACTAATGCTACAATACTACTGCTACTGCTGCTGCTGCTACTGATGCTAATACTATAATCCTAGTACTATAGCTACTACTAATACTACAACACTATTACTGCTGCTGCTGCTAATGCTACAAATGCTACAATATTACTGCTGCTGCTACTACTAATGCTACAATACTACTGCTACTGCTGCTGCTGCTACTGATGCTAATACTATAATCCTAGTACTATAGCTACTACTAATACTACAACACTATTACTGCTGCTGCTAATGCTACAAATGCTACAATATTGTTGCTGCTGCTAATGCTACAATATTACCGCTGCTACTACTACTAATGCTACAATACTACTGCTACTGCTGCTGCTGCTACTAATGCTAATACTATAATCCTAGTACTATAGCTACTACTAATACTACAACACTATTGCTGCTGCTGCTAATGCTACAAATGCTACAATATTGTTGCTGCTGCTAATGCTACAATATTACTGCTGCTGCTACTACTAATGCTACAATACTACTGCTACTGCTGCTGCTGCTACTGATGCTAATACTATAATCCTAGTACTATAGCTACTACTAATACTACAACACTATTACTGCTGCTGCTAATGCTACAAATGCTACAATATTGTTGCTGCTGCTAATGCTACAATATTACTGCTGCTGCTACTACTACTGCTACTGCTGCTGCTGCTACTGATGCTAATACTATAATCCTAGTACTATAGCTACTACTAATACTACAACACTATTACTGCTGCTGCTGCTAATGCTACAATATTACTGCTGCTGCTACTACTAATGCTACAATACTACTGCTACTGCTGCTGCTGCTACTGATGCTAATACTATAATCCTAGTACTATAGCTACTACTAATACTACAACACTATTACTGCTGCTGCTGCTAATGCTACAATATTACTGTTGCTGCTACTACTGATGCTACAATATTGCTGCTCCTCATGCTACTAATGCTACAATATTACTGCTTCTGCTGCTACTAATACCCCCAGTACTACTACGATCCTTTTCTAACAAAACCAACAGACTTGGCCCAGCCGCATCTGAAGATTATCTGGATGAGAAGGAACAGGAGGCCATAAATCCAGGCCACATTCGCAGGCTCCGCCCCCACAAGGGCTGACCATCCTTGCCCCCACCCAGCAGCTCCCTGAAATGTTCATTAACGCTAAGAGAGGCAATTCCATCAGCAGACATTTCAGCCTCGGAAGCTCAGGTGACTGCCCTGGCTTTTAATAACATTAAAGGCATCAATCCTGGTGAGGGGGAGACCTAACAGCCCCCGTGGCTGCCCCAGGGACCATTTCTTCTCCGGCTAATGGATTCCCTGCACCCCTGTCACTCCGGGTCCTGCTCATTCGCCACTGAGACTGGCGGACACCAGAGCAAAGTCCCAGGGAGGTCAATCGGCCACCTCCACGCACTGACCTCAGGGATCACTGGAGCTATGGGGAGTGGGGGTCCCACGAGGGCTAAGCCTCGTGCTGATGCTGAAATGAGCGGCCAAGAGGGGCTCCTTCCATCACAAACATAACACTAACCCAGTGACCCACGACTGAACCAGGCCAAGTGGTCTTGGACCCCGGCCCATGCTCAGATCCAATCAATGAGATCACGTCTGCGAAGAGCTTTGCCAGCCTTAGAGTACTGCTGAAACGTCACCTCCAGAGCCCCCCAAAAGCCCAGCCCGGGCTAAAACGGGACCACGTGGATTCTCCCATGTCTGCTAATCACAAACTTGTAGATCTGGGGGTACAAAGAAGGGGGCCACAAAGCACCTTCTGTGCCCCACGGTGAGGGGGAAGTTCTGTTGGGTTTTTGTTGTGTCCAATCCATTTTCCGTTCCACAAATACAATGGCAAAGGACATCAAGAGCAAGTTCCCCTGCCAAGGGCCCAAGGACCCCTGCAGAGCTGGGCCAGAGTCAAGGAGGGTGGCCTGGAATCCCATTCTGTGTACTGCCTGACTCTTGCTGAAACTCAGTTTACTCACCAGTAAAAAGAAGGGGCCACCCAAGAGCTGGCTAAGCTCTTTCATGAGACGGGATGATCCTAGGAAAGGCCTGGAGCTTTGGGGCTGGATGGCTGGATCCTCCCTCTCTCCAGACGCCCACCCCTTCCCCCAGCCAAGCACCCTCCTGGCCCCTGCTAGCTTCCCTGGCTTGGCAGCTATCTTATCAGCCACAGAGTGACCAGCTTAAAGGTTAAGTCCAGACTCCTCACTTTATAGATGAGGCAGAGCTCGATCAAGTGATCTGCCCAGGGTCACCCTGCCAATAAGGGTCTGCGGCAGGATTTGAACCCCAGATCTTCTTGATTCTAAGTCTACTGCTTTAATCTCTGGGCCCCAAGGACTATCTCCCTCCCTCATCAGGCTATCTCCCTCCCTAGTTGGGCTATCTCCCTCCCTCATTAGAGCACAAAGTGGGAGGGGGGAAGGCAGGCAGGGATTGGTTTTGCACTTTGTGTCCTCTGGGCTTAGCACAGTGCCTGGCACATAGTAAGCACTTAATAAATGTTCATTGATTGAATGATGCTGGGGTTCTGTTGAGAAAGCTCCATTTAATTCTACCGAACTTTGGGTCAGTTCCTAGGAAAGGATCAGCACCTTCTGTCTCTGCCCCTGTCTCTTCCCCTCGCCCTCTTCTTTCTCTTCTACCTCCCGCTTCTCTTTCTTTCTCTCTTTCCCTCTCCCTCCCTCCCTCTCCCTCCCCTTTCCCCTCTCCCATCCAGGCAGCAAACCCTTCCCACTACCCCCGGCCACCAAAACCCCAGGCAGCCCCTGCAGCTCTCAGCCCCGGCTGCAGTAACCACATAAGCGTGTCTGTGCTCAAACCCTCGGGGCTTGGGGAGGTCGCTGCCGAGTCTCCTCCCACTCCATGGAGGGGCCGGTCTGTGGAGCCTGGAGTTGGGCCAGGCCGTCTCCCTGTGTCCCAGAGGAGCCTCCCAACCCCCACCTGGAGGGCAGCAGGCCCTGCTGGTTCTCATTAGGCTGCCCACCCTCTATAGGCCCCCACGGTCAGTGACAGCAAGGGAGGGATGAGAAGCTCCCACTGACGTGAGTCGGGGTCTCCCTCCCCCGCGGGGGCGGGCCAGCCAGCAACAGCTGCTGTGGAACATTTCAGAGCCCCTGCGAGCGCTCCCACGCACAGGCCCAGCCTCCCGTGGCAGGATCCCATCAAAATTACAGGGATGTGGCCTCTGACACAGTTTCCCAGAAGCCCGCTCTCCGACGTCCTCTTAGTGGGAGGGGAGTGGGATGGCTTAAGGTGGAACAGGAGTGGGAGCAGCCACTCAGCCACTCAGCCCCCCAGCTCTCCCAGGGCAACAGGACAGTTTCAAACCCTACCTGTGCCGGCCACGGCCTAGCCAGAGGGGGCTAATCCCTCCTCCTGAGGCCCCCTCCTCTGTAAATGAAATAGCCATTGGACCAGACAGGCTTCTAGGACCCTTCCAGCAAAAAAGCCCCAATTGAGCCGCTTCTAAGGTTCTGGCTGTGTACCAGAGTTAAGAAAACTTCCATTCGCACCTTCCCCAGGTACATCCTCAGCCGTGGGACCCCATCACTTTACCCTTCAGCCTGTCTGTAAAAAGAGGTAACAAGAGCAGATGCCTCATGGGACTTGTGGGAACATCCAAATGAAATCAGCCACAGAAAACAGTCTGCAGACTGAAGTGATTGGCAAAGTGTCGCCATATTATTGTTATTATTATTATTATCATTATTATTTAAACTCAGAAGCGTGAACCACTGTTTATTTGTCAGTGCCCCAGTAGATTGAATAGACCTGGAAGGGAAACTTGGCAACAGACACTGAATGCTGACCCGGCCCTCCGGCTAATGCTGGACAGAAGACTGTCGCTGTGACATCTAAGGGGTCCAGGGAACACTGGCTGAAACTGCTTTTCAGAGCAAAGACACAAACATAGACACACACACACATACATACACAGACACTCACACACAGAGACACATACACTCATACACATACACACACACTCACACACATACACTCACACATACACACATAGAGTCACTCGGCAAAAAGAAGAAACTGAACCTTAACTCCTAATTTGGCTAACAAGTCTCTCACACACACCCCAGAGTCCACTTCCCTGTCTGGGGGCCACAATTTCTTCCCTCTAGGTCTGTACTGATTTTTGATCCACTACCCAGGAGCCACAGGGACCATCAAGATCTCGTGATTTCCTTCTTTCAGTTCAGGCTTCCTGGTCTCTGGTCAGAACTTCTGCAAGACAGCAAGTGGCTAGGCTGCCAAGTTCAGTTAGAGAGCCTGACAGGCTTTAAAAGATGTCACACAGGAGAATATGTGAGTAGAAGGGATTTCAGCTGCCAACGAGTTCGATCCATCCTTGAAAGGAGATGTCCCCAGTACTATACACCTGACAGGCGGTCATCCAATATCTAATAGAATGAGGAGTTTTATAACCTGAGATCTCTGCATTTTTTTAAAAAATATTTTGCTGACCATATTTCAATATAATCTGGTTTCCTTCAAAATCCTAGATAATATTCTTGTGTGTATTTAAAGACTTTCAAACTCCTCGAATTAGCGCTGAAAATAGTCTGAAGCTTGAGATGGAATCCCTGCTCCCACAGAAGAGGAGCCTAATGTTAATTAATGTTAATTAAATTAATATAAAGTTCCAAATTTTAAAAGGGGGTAGAAAAATGAGCAAATAACAACAAAACAAAAAAAGACTGACCATAAAAAAAGAGATCGTGGTGATAGGGAAGATCAAGACACAAACTCAGAAGAAGACAATGAAGTCTAAACATCCACCTTCAAAGCCTCAAAGGAAAAAATGCCAAGTGGACACAAGCACAACAAAAATTGCTGGAAGAACTAAAAACTTATTGTAAAAATCAAAAAGGAACCATAGAAGAAAAATTAGGTAAATAAATGAGATCAAAGTAAAAATAATGAAAAGACAATTAGCAGTTAGGTAAAAGATATCAAAAATACTAAAGAAAATAACAGTTTAGAAATCTAATTGGCCAAATGGGAAAAGAGATACAAAAGTTCACTAAAGAAACACATTCCTTACAAATTAAGATTGAGAAAGTGGAAGGTAATGAGGCTATAAAATATCAATAAACAACAAAACAAAATCAAAAGAATTTTTAAAATAGAAGAAAATGTGAAATATCTCACTGGAAAAACAACTGAACTGAAAAAGAGGTGAAACAGAGAGTACTTGAAAAGTCACAATAAAAAACAACAAAAACAAGACACCATATTTCAAGAAATTATAAACGAAATAAAAATGAAAACTGCATTCATAGTGTAGAACCAAAGGGTTCTAGAAATTGAAAGAATCCACAATTGCTACTGGAATGAGATCCCAAAATGAAAATTCCCTGGAATATTGTAGCCAAATTCAGAGCACCCGGGTCAAAAAGAAAATATCTGAAGCATCCATAAAGAAACAAAATACTATGGAATCACACTAGTACCATGTAGGATTCCGAAGCTACAATGTTAGAGAAGCAGAAAACTCGGACGAGAAAAACAAATTGAAGGCATTAGACTAGGCAATGAGAAAACAAAACTCTGATTCTTTGCAGATGATATGATGGTAGATTTAGAGAATCCTGGAGCATCAACTAAAAAAAACTAGCTGAAATAATTAACAATTTCAGCAAAGTTGCAGGACATAAAATAAACCCATATAACCATCAATGTTTCTACATACTACTAATAAAACTCAGCAGCAAGAGATATAAAGAGAAATTCCATTTAAAATGACTGCAGACAATATAAAATACTTGGGAGTCTAGCTGCCAAGACAAACTCAAAGACTGCATTAGACACAATTACAAAACCCTTTTCACACAAAGTTAGATCTAAACAACTGGAGAAACATTAATTGCTCATGGATAGGCCAAGATAATATAATAAAAAAAGCAATTCTGGCTACGTTAATTTACTTATTCAGTGCCATACCAATCAAATTACCAAAGAATTCTTTTATTGAACTAGAAAAAAAAAAAGTAAAATTCATCTAGATGAATAAAAGGTCAAGAATATCTGGGGAATTAATGGAAAAAATATGAAGAAAAGTGGCTTAGCAGCTTCACTTTACAAAGTACTAATCAAAACCATCTGGTTCTAGCTAAAAAGTACAGTGTGATAGAATAGTAAAGTGCTTAATAAATGCTTATTTTCTGAATCAAATTTCCTATGTCAGTGGTCAGGGGAATTTGGCTACGTCAGGCACCTTTTTCTATAAAAATCCCTTCTACCCAACAAGGTCTTAAAGCATTAACCAGTCCAATATACCAACTCATAAATGAATCTTTATTGGTCCCTCTCCCTGAGATGCCAAGATACGCAATTACAACTAGGGAATTGCAGAACCAAGCAGCCAGAGCCATCAGTCCCAAGAATCTCTTCATTCTAGAGGGAAGGAGACATGACTGTACAAGCTCATTGCTTCTCAAACAAGTCATTCAAGCCATCTCTTGAGGACTATCCCAGAGTGCTGGGAGGCTCCTCTCATCTCCTGCCTCCCACGTACCTCCGGGAAATAAAGATGGTACATCCAGTGCCTGACACATGCTAGAAACCACACTCCCTCCACTCCCACAAACTGTTCCATCTAGACCCAACCACTTTGACTATAAATATATGTCTGGAACTTTCCCTCTGTTCAAGGGACTCTCTCAGAAACAGGTTCAAGGCTTTACTGGGTGCTTGGTGAAAAAAGACTGAAACAGATTAACCTCGTCTCACCGGGCTGAGGAAACGATGAAGGGTTTCCTCTGGGCCAAAGTAATCACAAGCATTAAAAGATGAATTCCATGGTCCACAAGAGGCAGGAGTTAAGTGCAGAGAGAATTAAGTGTGCTCAAGGACAAATCCCTCCTCCTTCCCCCAGACAATCTCCTTAGATTCCAACTTAGAGAGGACTGGTCAATCTATATTAGTGGAGAGAGTTTTTACTGGAAGATCCACATCTTGATGGAATTACTTTTTAAATCAAAGAACAAAACACGAATGAATTTTGGCCACCAGAGTCCCTGCCTTCTCCTACTCCATTCTTCACTAGGAACCTCCAGCTTCTCTCCTTGTTTTTCATTATGGTTTAGAAGGAAATGGGTGTGAGCCCTGAGATCCCACCAATGGCCCCTGCATAGATTATACATGGACATAGTACTACTAAAGCGGTTTAATAATCCTGCTACTCACCTCCTCTTACTCATCAGAGTACAGTGTAGAGCCCTACACTGTAGGAAGGAAACATTTGAATGGGATCCTGGATTGAGCTTGGGAAGGGACCTTCCGGGTCATCAAGGGCAGCCCCCTCATTCTTCAACTGAGGAAACTGGGGAGCTGACAGAAGATGGGCTTTTCCCCAGGACACTCAGTAGAGGGAAGCAATGCAGCCAGGATTAGAACTCAGGATCTTTCCACTGCCATGGACCCAGGTTTAGATTCTACTTCTCCTACTTACTAGTTGGATACTGTCCCTCAGAGCCTGAGCTTTCTAGCTACAAAACTGGAGGGATAATACCTGCAGCACTTAACTTCAGATGACACCTCATAAGTTGAGGGGCAGCTAGGTGGTACAGTAGGCAGCACAGTGGACCTAAAGTTGGAATAGCCTAAATTCAAATCCCATTTTGGATACTCTCATAAGTAGCATCTCTTAATTTCTGTTTGCCTCAGTTTCCTTAGCTATAAAATGGGAATAATAATGTCACCTACCTCCCAGAATTATTGGAAAGACAAAATGAGACATTTATAAAATGCATTTTGCTGATGGTGAAATTGAGGTCAGAGAGCCTGTCTTTTGCCTATGGGTCTCCCAACTGGAAAGCAGAAGAGTCAGCAGCTGACTTCAGATTTTCCTGATTCTGAATATAGTTCTCTAGGGCAACAACCTCGAACCAGTCTCCTTGACTCATGCTTCTCCAGTCCGTTTCCCACCCAGCTGCTGCCACGGTGATTTTCCAAAAGCAGAGGGCTGTCCACGTCCCACTCAACAAACGTCTCCCTCTGCCCCCCAGCATCAGCTCTAAACTCATCCCTGGGACATGGAAAGCCCACCCCAGCTGGCCCTTGCTGTCCTGGCAGCCTCCTTCCTTTCCATACACTCTCCAAGACCCAACTGCACCAAAGCAACTCCTGTTTTGTGTCTATGTGCTGCCCTTTCCCTGCCACCCCCATTCTGGGAAGCCGTCCCTCCTCACTTCTGCCTCCTTGCCTTCCATAAAGACTCGGCCCAAATTCTGCCTTTGACAGGAAGCCTTTTCCGGTCTCCTCCGGCTCTTATCACCTTCCTCTCTCACACAGCCTCCCATGTGCTCACTGTAATACTGAGTTCTTTCCATGATGTCTTCCCTAATAGATAATGAGTTCCTTGAGGGCAGGGCTCATGTTTCTGCCTTACTTTGTAACCTTAGTGCTTAGCATGGCTAAAGGAACACTGGAAGTACTTAATAAATGCTTATTGATTAACTAATAGAGAAAGAAAAAAGTGGGAAATGGAGAAGAATGCACATAGGACCATAATAATATAAAGGAAAACAACCTGGAGAGCTCCTGGGTGCTGAGCCAGCTAGGACTTCAGAGACTTGGGGGAGAAGTATATTCTGTGCCTGTTGCCTATGAGATGGAGTGGGATGAGGCATGTTTTCAGAGCTGGGCAGTGTGTTGATTTGTTCTCCTTGGCTATAGGCCACAAGAGAAAGTTCTTGGAGTTGGGGGATAGGGGAAGGCATTGGAAAGTAACATAGATGTTTGGGTTTTTTTTTTAAGATCATCAATAAACTCTACTTTAAATAAAATTAAGTATTTGGTAAGTATTTTGGTAAATACAAATTAAGTATTTGGTAAAGTTTCAAGTATCGCATAAATATGTTTTCATTCTTTCAGATAAAATAGAAAATATAATGAAGAACTAAAGAGCGTGTGGGAGAAAGACAGAAAAACAGGGCCAGGATAAGAGGAAGACCGAGAGACAGAGAGTTTCTGTGGGTGAGCAAATAGCAAAGTCCCTGAGAACATTTCATTTTTGTTCATCTAGAAATAGCGTGACCTCCAAACCTTCATCAATATCTTCTTCGATGTCTCCTTTCTGCTCCTTCTTTCAAATAAAAACAGAGAAGAAAAGAATTCTACATTGCTTGCTCCTGCATTTATTTAAATGCACAGATGTTCTGGCTTTGTTTTCCTGTTGCTACTAATAAAAAAAGTTATCACGTGCACAATTTTAATCCACGCTGCTTGTATCTTTTTCTAGGGGATTAATCCAGGCCCTTATGGTGCAAGAGTAAACAAACTCTCCTGGCTCAGAGAAACAGGGCAGGGAGGCGGGGGACAAGCCCCACCGGCTCAAAAACTATTGGCACCTTTTAAACTATTTAACACTCCAAAAGCAGCACCCCCTCTGGGGGCCTGCTGAATCCTTGGTGAAAACACGTGGCCTCCGCTCTACCTCCCAGCCTCAGTCTCCCCTTCCTCAAATGCAACATTTCAGGCTTGCCAAGAATTCACCTCTCACCCCCTGCTCAGTGAAAGAGTCTTTGCAGCAGTCAACGGGCTGTCCCGCTTTGTCGAGCCCTACCAGCTCCTGGGCTCAAATTACAGCATTTCTGGGAGACTAACCCACACTCCCTGAACATCTGCTGTAGTGTAGGGTCTGCTTGGTCCTTGCATGCTTGGGGAAACTGTCTTTGTTTTTAACTGGATGGATGGATGGATGCGTGGATGGATGGATGGATGGATGGGTGGGTGGGTGGGTGGTGAATGGATGGCTGGATAGATGGATGAATGGATGGATGGATGAATGGATAGATAAACTGATAAAAAAAAAAGAAAAAGAGGCAGAGGTTGAAAAAGAGAAAAAATACACATGTAAATGTAAAGATAGACAAAGACAAAGTAATAAAGCATATATCATCCTTTACAAACTTTTCCTACTTCTTCACCGATTTTCAACCTTTCTCTTCAAAACATTCCCTTATAATATATAGTTCAACCTTTGCTTAATGGCCTCCAGTGAGGGGAAAGCCATAAACTCCTCTGAGACAACTCTGATTTTTAGGAAATCTTCCCTTTCCCCACTCCAGTACTAAACTGGAGGCCATTATTCCTAGTTCTAAGTCTGAGGGCCAAGCAAAGAAGAATCCAATCTGTTCTCCAAGTGATAACCTTTCGAGAAGAGAGCTCTCATGCCCCCCGCCTTGAGTTGGTTCTTTACTAGCCTAAAAATCTCTTTTTCCTTCAACATAAACTAAAATAAAAACATATCTATGAGAGAAGAAATAGAAAACAGGTCCCTGTTGGGCCTGCTAGCTGCAAAAACTCCCACAAGTGACCAAGAGCTCAGACTTGAGAGTTTGGAACAGCTGGATTCAAATCCCACCTTTAACTAGATGTTACTAGATACATGACCTTCACCCATTCATTTAGCCTCCCTGAGCCTCAGTTTCCTCATCTACAAAATGGAGATCAATAATATCAGGAGTATACTATCCTCAGTTTTTGCAAGGCTCAAAAGAGACAGCATTTCTTAAACATTTTGCAAATTTAGTATGTCCTCTAAATGTCAGTTATCCTCCTCCTCATCAGACCTTTCGTAGTTTGGTCAATTCCACTGGCCATCTACAACCGTGGACCCCAGGGGCCCATGATGCTCCAATGTAACATTTCAGCAAAGCATAGGAGCAATAGAAATCACAGGGAAAGTTATATTATTGTCCTTGTACCCCCCCCCGCACCCCCCACAACTCTGGCCCATCAGAAACACTCAGTGTTACTCATCGAATGGAACAAGCCCCTTACCTATCTCCCCGGGCACATGCTTGCCACTGAAGCGAAAGCAGGCGGTGACGTTGAGGCAGTTCACCGGCTGCTGGCCATCATGGCACTGGGGCGCCGTAATGTTGATGGAAACTGGGAGGAAAATGGAGACGTCCACTGTGATGACGGGTCTGGCCCTGTGGATCAACCAAAAAAAAGGTAAGTCAGCCCCCCGAGAGGAAGCTCTCCCAAACAAGCCATCCTTAATCAGACAGGGCCAACTTGGGCCTGAAGATTCCTCTTTAAAACTCAGAAATAACGAGCAAACAAAGGAAGGGAAAAGGTGTTCCATAAATACTTTTCCCTATGACTTGGAAAGGCTTATTCTTAATAATTTAACAATTAACTTCACAATGAGAGGGACAGGCTGATGTGCTAATGAGACACATATGTCCAGAGTCATAAATGAGCCTCCAGATGTTTGGGAATCATTTAAAATTTCACCAATTAAGTTCCTGGTTCTATTTTATTGGGTCCAAATGTACATCCACAAGGGGGAATTCCTACAAGGATACCCTGCTTAGAAAACAATTCCTGCCTCCACTGCTCCCAGAAGCTTTTGCTTCCATTACAAGAATAACTTGAAATGTTCCAGCTGCACTCATGAAGGGCTACGAAAGACTCTTCCACATCCTCACCCCCCACAACTAAGTCACTGAGTAACAAATCTACCACAAATATCTTCGAGGAACAAAGCTCCCAGTCAAGAAATCCAAATGAAGCTCCGATAGAGCTATAACTAGGGCTGGGCAACTGGGGCTTTTTCCAAGCACCAAAATTTAATGGCCTTGCCAACATTTACACTCCTTTCAGGAGTATAGAAACAATAGAACTTAGCGCCTTAGTAAACAAGAATAAATTGAAGTAGGAAGCGAGTTTTCACACGCAAGACAAGTTCCTTCTCTTTTCATCCTCAGAGAAATCTGTGTCCTGAGTTTTAGCTCATGGGGAGCAAGTATCTTTACACCCCAGGATCAAAGATAGACTTTTAGACTGAAAGGGGCTTTAGAAGCCACTGGTTCCCCCAGGCCCATGGTCTAAGCAACAGCTCTTATAAGTGCAGCCCACGGACTCTTGGGGTTTCCCGAGGTCAAAACTATTTCCCTACTAATTCTAAGACGTTTTCATTTGTCATATGGCAGATATCAAGAGGTAACCCACATAAATAAAACTTTGGTGGGGCCCTCAATAATTTTAAAGAGTGCAAAGCAGCCCTGACACTAAAAAGTTGGAGAACTGCTTGCTAAACAAAACTAGAGTTTCAAAGGAAACCAAACTACAAATCTAAAGAAAACCAGCTGATAAGAGATGGGGAAGGGACCCAAAAGAAACTTAAGCTGATAGTCTTCTTCCTCCACGTCCCTCTCGGCTTTACTTTGTTGTTCGGTCGACTAATACTATGCGACCTCATTTGGGGTTTTCTCAGCTGACAATGGAGTGATTTGCCATTTACTTCTCATTTTACAGAAACTGAGGCAGACAAGGTGAAGTGACTTGACCTGGGTCATGTATATGTCTGAGGCTGGATTTGAACTCAGGTCCTCCAGGTACTCTATCCACAGCACCACAAACTACTCCTGGCTTCCTTGGTTTAGTCCTAACCAATAATCATGCATTTATTAAATATCTACTTTGTTAGAGGAATAAGCTTGGTCACCAACCTCCCTGTCACCCAGGCCCTCAGTTTATCCCTGAGTTGCTGTTCACACTTACAAGCACCTCCATATCCAATTTATGGCCTAGTCTTGTTGTCTCCACTTTTCCAATATCTCTCCTGTACATCCCCTTCTCTCCATTCAGAAGCAGAGTCCAAGCCCTTATCATCTCTAGCCTCCTAACTGGCCTCCCTGCCTCCAGTCTCTCCCCACAGCAATCCTGTGGCCACATGAGTGATTTTTTTAAGAACAGGTTTGGCCTGGACATTGCCCTCCTTCTACAAACTCCAGTGGCTCCCAACTACCTCTCCAAAGAATTTTAACCTTCTTGTCCAGCATTTAAAGCCTCTCCCAACCCGGCCTCTTCCTTCCTTCCCATCCTTTTTCCACATTGCTCCCTTTCACAGCCACAACGGCCTTCCTACTACTCTTTTACGCAGCATTTCCATCTCTGAGATTTCCAGTGATACTGCACATATCTCATGTGGACCAGGTGCACATACTTGCTTCTCAATTAGAATGTAAATTCCTGGAGGGCAGGGGCTACTTTTGGTTTTGCCTTTGCCTTCCTAGTTCCAAGAAAATGCTTCCTAAGTGCTTGTTGGATCACCCTGAGACCCACAAGCTCTCCTTGATGATTGGGTCACCTCTGGAGAAGATTGAGGGCATCATGGAAACCAGCATAGCGGATGTCATGGAAACTATCATGGCAGACATCATGGAAACCAGCATGATTGTAATGGAAACTTTCATGGTGGCCATCATGGAAACCATCATGACCATCATGGAAACTCTCACATGGCCATCATGGAAATCCTCAAAGTGGCCGTCATGGAAACCCTCACAGTGGCCATCATGGAAACCATCACGACCATCATGGAAACCATCATGACAGCCATTAAAAGGGGGAAGCAGCAGAAGCAGAAGCCCTGGGTCTCACCAGAGTCAGTGCTCTCCTTGTGGGCCAGAGAAGTCACCCTCCAGCCTGCCCCTGATGAAAGATCTTGGAGGTTCTCTGAGAAGGGGCTGTCCTCTGGCCTCCCTCCATCCCTCGACCCTAACCCTCTGCCTAACGTCGCAGAATCTCAGAATTGGGAGGGACTCTGTGCACCATCAAGCCCAAACCCTCCAGAACTCCTGGAACAAAGGAAAAGTTCAACTATTTCTTGTCCGACGCTTCCTGACCTGTCTAGGGTTCTCTTGGCAAATATCCTGTCACTTCCTTCTCCAGCTCATTTGGCAGAGGAGGAAACTGAGGCAGACAGGGTGAAGTGACTAGCCCAGAGTCAACCAGTAGAAAGTGTCTGAGGCTACATTTGAACTCAGGTCCTCCCGACTCTAGGGCCTATCCACTGAGCCACCTGGCCACTCTTAATATAGATAAATCTCAAATCCTGACTTCTACAGGAAGCTTTCCCTAATCCCTCTTAGTTCTGGGCCTTTCCCTCTTTTAATTAGCTCCTATTTCTCTGGTATATTGCCTGAAGATATTTCTTTGCATGTTGTCTCTCCCATTGGACTGTAGGTGCCTTGAGTGTAGTATAAGTGCAGGGACTACCTTTTGCCTCTTTTTCTATACCCAGTGCTTAGCCCATCACCTGGTATACAGTGAGTGCCTAATAAATGTTTATCATATTACACTGAATTGGTTATATGAAATGAGGCTAAGAAAGTAAGGGGGCCCAGATTATGGAGGCTACTGCAGGAGCCAAGGTAAGTATATGACGAAGGAGCTCAGTCTTGTGCTTCCCAAAAACTTGACTCTCACTCCCACGGGGATGCAAAGGCAAAAAAGGGGGCCTCTGCCTCCAGCACAAGCAGGGACCAGAAGAGAAGGAAGAACACACTCTCACCTGAGCAGCACCACATGGTCCGACATGAAGGCTCCGATGGTGACATCTGCAAAAGAGAATTTCACAACATTCAGAACTGGGCCGTGGAGGCTGCTGGGAAAGCAGGAGTCTGGAGGACTTCCCTCCTGCACCCCATCCCCACCAGGCCCCCACGACTGCCCAGCAAACTGGGGTGAGTGCTACTGAGACAGACAGGGCCACTCCCGGGGCAGAGGGCCTCTCAAGGCCAGGGAGCCAGCTTCATCCGTACCTTTCAGCGTTTCAGTTTCCTCCTGTGTAATAGGAGGGGCCTGGGCCAAATAACCGCTGAGGCCCTTGTCGGCTTTAACCTAATTTCCCACTAACATCTGTCTTTAAAGGGGAGTCACAAGTGTCATTGGTGAGAGCAAGAACGAAGACAAGAAAGTGTTTGGGGCACTTGAAAGCACTGTAAGTCCCCCAAGTACAGGCCCAGTGTCAGTGACTTCAGGTTTGATAGCCTTGGGATTAATTCTGATGTTGCTCTTAATGTCGAGGGATAGAGGAGTTAAATACAAATTAATACTAAACTCAAATACAATCTAACAGTGAGGGGCAGTGGGGTGCTGGGATCACTCAGGAAGCCCAGAGAGGGAATCTTGTCTCCGACTCTTGTGAGCTGTTGGGACTCCGGGTAAATCCCTTAATCTGGGCTTCACTTTACTCATCTGTTAAATGAGGATAATAACAGTCTGAGGCGAGGATCCCATGAGATAATATATGAAAAGCACTTCACAGACCTTAAGGGACACTAGAAACATGAGCTACCTTTTTTAGCTATTACTTTGCAACTATTTACATGTGACTCTGGATAAATCCCTTAATCTGGGCTTCAGTTTACTCATCTGTTAAATGGGGGTATTAACAGCCTCCATATCACTAGTTTGAGGTGAGGTTCCCATGAGATAATATATGAAAAGCCCTTCCCAGACCTTAAGGGACACTAGAAACATGAGCTACCTTTTTTAGCTATGACGCTACAACTATTTACATGTAAGTGCTTTCCATATCTAAAACATCACACCAACTCTTCTGTCTCAATTCACTAACGTGCTCCTTTTTATTTTCTCCTGTGCCTATGATCCAAAGGACTTATCTAAGTTCAGCTCTATTACTAACCAGCTGTGTGACAACCACCTAGTGACTCCATTTTACAGAGGAGTAAACCGAGGCCCATAGAGATCATGATTCTCCCAGGACCATCATATAGTTGATAAGTGCCTGAGTGGGGATTCAGACAGAGATCTTCCTGACACCAGGTGCCAGTGATTTATCCACAGTGCCTCTAAATCAGAGCTGTTTCATGGAAAAACTGGCCCTGAAAAATCGGAGTGAGGATACTGGTCTCATAAATGTCCAAAACCTCCATGGAAGGCACTTAACAAGGAAAGAACTGTTTACAGACAGGGAAACTGAGGCCCAGGAAGATAGCAGGAATCTTCCTCAAGAACATGTCAAGGGCAGATGAAGGGAGAAAAGACATTTCTCAAATCCCAATTGGTTCCTTTTCCCCTGAAGAGCATCCATGTAGTAGGTGCCTAATAAATGCTTATGGACTGACATGTGCAATCCTTTGAAAACCTTAAAGCATTATAAAAAAGCCAGTTATTATGATGATGATCATCATCATCATCATTATGGTGACGAGCACATGGGATATTGTCAGTGAAGCTCTTTACCATATGGAAGCATTACAGAAATGGCAGCTATTATCATCCCTGCTGAGGTTGTAGTTGTTTGGCGTATTTGCTGGGGTTTGGTTTTCCCACCGTATAAGAGATCTCTTTTCCTAACGCCGAGAAGGTCTCTTCAGAGAGCCCCAACTCTCCCCTGTGTGTTGTCTTCAGGGTGAGGAAGGGAAGCTCAACAAGTATTTATTATTACAACTGGCACTGGGATATTTTTCTTTATTGGAAAAAAAAAAGGAGAAGAAGGGGGCCATCCTGGAATTTACTTGTCAGTGAAAGATACTCCCACGCTACCCTAATCCCTAGTAGACAGAGATTCCAAGAACAGGAGGAGAAACATAGGGGGGTAATGCAGCGAACAATGGAGTCCCAGTGGGATCCTACGAATCTCCCACTGACTTAATGCTTCCTTGGGCAAGAGCCAAAGCTCCCACCTTCTATTCTGGGTGTTCTCATCCCTCTAAGTTGATAGAAATTATTGATGAGGAGTCTGGAAACAATTCACTGACATCCTGTGCTTAAGTTAGCTCATCTTCCTCCCAAAACCATCCCAGAAAGGCGGCCAGCCCTTACCTGGATAACCATTTCCATCCATATCGATGCCTCCTGAGATGGACTGCCCAAACATCCGCAGCGTTGGGTGGATCTGCTGTCCAGACAGTTTCTGGAAGAGATAGCCAAGAGGTGACCTCACAGGACAAAGCTGCGGTCACCAGACAGAGCCCAAGGGCACTCTGGGCTCTCACTCTGGCAAAGCCAAAGGGGGTGGACCCCAACTTGTTAAAGGAGCAAATTAGGAGCAGCTAGGTGGCACAATGGATTGAGCAACAGCCCTGAAGTCAGGAGGACTTGAGTTCAAATCTGACCTCAGACACTTGACACTTCCTGGCTGTGTGACCCTGAGTAAGTCACTTAACCCCAATTACCTCAACAACAACAACAAAAAAAAAAAAAAAAAAAAAAAGGAGAAAAATGATCCGATTATTTCTCACAGGATAGGCAGTAGTAGGTAAGACAAAGTCACCTTTGTGACCTTGCCTTGACTGTCAAGTGTCAGCATTTAATGAAAATATGAGAGGCACGTGTTTCAAGACCCAGATTCAAATCCTGCTCTGCCACTTTCTACTGTATGACTCCTGACAAGCCACTTTTCTTCTCCAGCCTCAGTTTCCACCTCCTGTAAAATGAGATGGTCACATCAAATTAAACAAAACAAGCCTTTGTATCGTCCATTTCTGACAAAATGTGCCTCAGCTTGTGCCTGGATTCTATCACCTGTCTGCCAGGATGAAAGGAACATTCATTCAAAGTCTGTCTCCTAGAGAGAAGATTGGGCAAGAGCTCCCAGTAGGGTCACCTTTACGCTGCTGTATTTCTCTTGCTTCTCCTTATAACCTTCCTCCTCAGTTCCTTCTGCCTCTGTTGCCCTAAATCTCTATTTCACAACATCCTGTCACATTCACACACCACAATTTGTCGGCCTCTTCTCCAGGGATGGGGACCCTCTTTAGTGTTGCTCCCCTGTTGATGCCCGCTTTGTCCTTTGTAATGTTCTGGTGTGATTTTCTGAAATCTAGCTTCCAGGCTTTTGCTTTCTTCCACTTTCCCAGAAACCGGCTCACACTCAGCCCATTTTCCAAGCCCAAACTTCCAGTCTATTCCTTCAGTTTCTCATGATCTCAAGTCTTCTTCAAGTTTTCAGACTTTTGTCTGCTATCGGATCTATTATTTTGTCCACTCTGTACTCTACTGGCTCAATTTTATTCTTTGGAGGCCTGGTATTATATTAAAATTCTCCATCAGTAATAACTTTTATATGATGCTTTCAAGCAATTTTCATATATTATTTCATTTTCTCCCTATAATAACCCTGAGAAATAAGTGTTATTTTTTTTTACAGATGAGCAAATTAACTCACTTGTCCAGGATCACACAGTTAATAATTGAATGGGCTGGCCTTGGACTTGGGCTCACCAACATGTCTTTTATCTACACTGAAGGCCATGCGTTTGCCTATTTGGTTTCCATCCTAAGTTTGTGTATTTGAATCTGCACTTAGAACATGCCTCTGAGAAGGGGTCCCGGCCCTCACTGACCGACTGCCCGAGGGCTCCAGGACACAGGAGAGCTGAGGATGACCAACACGAAGAGCCAGGGCCCCAGACCCGGGCAAAGTCTCAGCAAAATCCCCCATGTTGAGGAGCTAAATCCAGGACAACTGGAAGCAACTTGTCCGTGTCTGACTTGGCGAGATCTTCCCCAGCAATGCTGAGTGGGGGGGTGACTGGGGAGGGGTCCCTTCGGGGGTGGCCCTGTAGACTCCAGATATCCCACAGACATCTGCAGCCCATTAGGGTAGAAAGCTCCAGAGATAAGACTGCTGGTCTGGCGGAGCTAACCAAAAACAGAAGTATCAAAACGTCATCTTTGGGCCTGTCTGGACACCATGTCCGTCACGCCCCTGGGAGTGGGGGAGGTGCAGGAGGAGGTCCTTTGGGTGCCAATGGGGAAGCGTAAAGAATGCCTCAGGGAAGAGGTGAACGAGGGAGGGGGAAGACCCCCCGGGCAGGCCCTGGCTCCAGAAATATTCCACTCTGGAAGGGGAGGGGGCCGGGGACAACCCTGCCCCGCGTCCACCCCTATAATTTGTCACCATGACACTCCCAGCACCAACCCTTGCAGCTGCCCTTCTAAATGATGAGGAAAGCCGGGTCTTGAACTTAGCACTCCAGAAATTAGCACCTTTGAAAACAGCATCGGAAAAACTTCTCAAACTAAACCACTTTTTCCCTTGGTTCCTGTGAACGGCCCGGTCTGCGTGCCGAGCTAGGCAGGAAGGCAGCGGCTGCCCGTCCGCTCCTCCCCCTCCTGCTTCCTACTAAGAGACACTCGCGCCACTCAAACCACAAAGTGTGTGGGGATCCCACCCAGCAACAAAACCAAACACTGGATCAGGGCTGAGGAGGTGGGGTCGGGCAGGCTGGCGTCCACCCAGCCTCTCTGGACAGGGAACCGAGAGTCCAGCGTCCAGAACCCCCCCCTCGGCCACCACTGATTACTAAAGGAAAGGCCCTGGAAGCCCCCTCCCCGGCCACAGCCCAGGCCCTTGGAGTGAGGAGCCCAGACAAATGTGGGTGCTGCCATACAACCACAAAGCTGACCCTTCCTAACTAGCCAGCCCCCTGAATTCTGACACAGACACGGGGGGCTTCTCCACAGCAAGAGCAACAACCGGCTGACCTCAGAAGGTCCTTCCCCTTCCTGCCCCCCGGCTGTGAACGAGAGCCCCTCTCCAGTCCCTGCCACCAGCTCAGGGCCAGAAATGTCCTGCCTCTCTCGCTGACCGGCCTTCTGTCCTCAGCGGGGAGATGGAGACCTGTATGCTTACACAGATGGAAGGAGGGAGGCCAGAGATCGGTCTCATAGCCACGAGAGCCGGGGGTCACCTCCCCCTGACGTGTCACAGCACTGGGGCAAGGCCCTGAGGCGAAGGACCAGCTTGCCCTGAGGACTTCCCTCCCCAGTGGCTTCCTCAGCCCTTGCCCTCACCCACTAAGGAAAGGGGGGTTGTTTTCAGTTGGTGACCCAAACCCAGACCACTTTATTCTCTGTTAGTATTTCCTACTTACTGAAATGAAGAACTATCTAATATAATTTCTAATGATGATAATAATTAATACTAATCCCAATGCTAATCACACTCTCATATATCTGTAAGTCAGGGAACAGGATACCCTGCAAAGAACTGAAAATGACAACCATCAGAAAGGAACTCAGAGGAAATCCAATCTTCCCATTTTACAGATGGGGAAACTGATGTCCAGGAAGCTGAAGTGAGTCGCCCATGGTCACAGAGATGGTAAATGTCAGCCCTTAGACTCAAACCCAGATCCTCCAAACTCCATTAAACTGGCCACCCCGGCCCATGGTGAGGGGTGTGCTTGGTGTGAGCCAGTCATAACAACAAGAGAACCATGAAAATAAGGATGACATCCAAGAAGTGAAGGATAGAACAGAAAGTGGGCCGGGTCACAGGCAAGAGGGAAGAAGGGACGGCTGGTGGGCAGCCCCTAGGGTGCACGGGCACCTCTGTAACATCTAAGACAAGTGTGGAAGGCCCCCAGAAGGACGCTGTCGCCAAGTCCCTGACATACCCCCACTGCTTAAAATCCCTTCTCTGTGTGAGGACCAAGCGAGAACATCGTTGCAAAGTGCCTGGCGCACAGTAGGCGCTATATTAATGCAAGATTAACAAGAAAATTTTCGCTCTAATAATAGAATAACAGCTACAATTCTTTAGCTATTCTCTGCACCTCCAAGTTGTAGAATTGCCTCAAGAAAGGAGAAGTTCCAAGACTTGTAGGCATCAGAGGCTGGTTTTCAACTGACTTTGAGGTTCTCTATCCATTATGTCCTCTTGTTTCTCAAATCCAAAATACTGGGGGAAGGAAATAAGCTTTTTATTTGGTGCCTACTATGCGCTAAGCACGGTGCTAAGTCACAAATCATATCTCAGTTGATCCTCCCCAAAATCCTTCAAGACAAGTCCTATGATTATCATCCTCATCTCAAGGTTCAAATGCCATCTTCTCCATGAAATATTTTCTAACGTTCCCAGTGCTTTCCCCCAAACACCCTCCATTTACTTAGAATATAATCTCAAAACAGCATCTGTTTCAAAAGCCCCCCCCCCCATGAAGGTTACACACTCGCTCGTGCTACTGCTTCAAGTCCAATGGAACGTGGGAAAGTTGGAAGTCAGGATTGACTGTTTTGACAGAAGAGAGAATTAACGGAGATGGTCTCAGAAAAAAAACTACAGAGAAAACAGAGAGAAAGGATGAGGAAAAGTTTCTTTCTTGGAAGAACTCAGAACTGAGTTTCAACTGTTATTTAATAAAAAAAAAATTATACAGGGAACCTCCAGAAAAGTTGTTGAATATTAGCCATTTTGGCTTTTCTGGTCATGGCAAGAAAAAAAAAAAACTGGAGAAAACAGAGGGGAGAAGGATCGATCTTCTTTCCTAATGAAACTACTTTAACTTTCGAGAAGAAAATGAAGAGGACTCTATCTGTAAGTATTAGAGTTCATTGAATCAATCACTCTATTTTCACTTAAGCTAAGCAACAAGGTGTTGACCCCTTTATCAGATTTCTGTGGAATCAATCAAAGGCGTCAAATTAGGTGCAAAGACTTAATCAGTTTGGAAAGAGCAAAGGCCGCTGGATGAAATGAAACCACAGCTGCTCTGGAGGTGCATTGGGATCGGCAGGAGAGGCCCAATCGTGCCCCGAGTTCTTTGTACAAGACAGCAAGAGCCAGTTTAGACTGTTGGGGCATCCTAGAGCAGTCCGGCCGAACCGCTGAGAAAAGTCTGTCTCCTTCCCACTCCCTTGACCAGGGGCTGGCTCTATCAACTTCAAAGGGCACAAGAAGGTGGACTTTTCATCAGCATCCCAGCAGTGCTCCCAGCTTGCACTGGTTGGGTGACCTGGACCGTGTAATGCTCCTATAGATCAGGTCTTGTCTTCCCTGTGTCTCCCTTCTGAAACACAAACTTCTGGAAGTAGGGGCTGTTTCATTTTCCCTTAGTATCCCTAGGGCCCAACACAGGATGGTGTTGTTTACCCTCAGTTCTCAAAGCAACCAATGATACCAGGATGGTGATGTCTTGAATGGCGAAGGGATTGGATTTAGGTGGGACAGAATCCTGCAAAGTCACCAGTCTCACTCTCTCCAGTGGCAATATCAAGGGTTAAGATGACTGGAGGGGGCCCAGCAGGCCCTTTATAAAGGCTCCCTGACTCCCATGGGGTAGACAGGTACAGGTGAGTTGTGACCTGCAGCAATGGAAGGAACGTACATGGGATGAGGTAAAATACTCCGCTGAGTATTTAATCTGTATGTTCAATGACTGAGAGATGGCTGAGGAGATATCGACATGTTAAAAAACTGGTGTAGAGAAAAATGGGGGAAATTAAGCAAACAAAAATGTTGGAAAAGCCATGAAATAAGACTTTAAAGCAAGGTCAACAAGACAAAAAAAAGTCATTCACATTACAGCCACATTCAAAACCAGGTCGCTAAAAAGGGAGAAAATACTCTAAGCAACTTGATAGAAAAGAGAAGGAAACGGATGAAAGCAAAGAAACTGTCACTGTGAACGTTATGGTAACATTTCCATATATGTACACACAGTTTATAAGGTGTACATACATGTACATGTGTGCGAGAGTATTGGCTATTTACATATGAGTGTGCACATGTATAAAATATGGATTTAAACTATTTAAGCTTAAACTTCTAGGACATTGTGGGTATTTTGTATATATTCATATATTTCATCAAATATCCACCATTTTGATTTAGGATTTTATTGGTAGAGGATAGAACATTTGCTCTCTGTCTATTGGAGCTTGTAGAGGGGATTACGGAGTTTATAATAAAATAAATATTTTATAGTATATATATAAATATTATATATAATAAATAAATGTAATAAATAAAATAATCATCATCATCATTTTTTCCCAAAACACTTTTTGCCTCCATTAGGACTGAAAGCATTTCCGTTATTGTAAAGCTTGAGACATTTCTCCAGTCTCTCTCGCCCTTTCCCGCAGGGCCCAAGGCTCAGTCAGTGCCTTAGTTTCCTAAAGATGTTCACAACAAACTGTTCCTTGTAGAAAGGTAGCTGTGTCATGTGTCAGAACGCTTTGAAGCAAAGGAGAATTATATATTGAAAGCAAGTGGGAAGAAGTAAAAGTTTCATTTGCAGTCCTATTTGGGGGGGGGGAGATATGTTTTGATTTATATATATATATATATATATATATATATATATATATATATATATATAAATTTGTGTTTAAATTTTCTAACAGTAAATAATTATAATTTAGAAAGGTAGCTATGAGCCCAAGCACAGTCATCCACACTGGTTAAGACTCTCCAGCCCTAGTTGCTCATTCCTCGCCTTCGTGCATGGGCCGTGTCCCCAGCTGAAGGACAAGTTCCTCCCAGGCAGGGACGGTCACCTCCTTCTTTTCGGTAGTTAACACACACTATTTAGAACGTATGCCAGACACAAGCAGAGTGATATGGCTTCAGAAGCCCCCCCTCGCTTCCCTCCTCCAGCCCTGAGAAGCACGATCATTCCTAGAAAGAATGGGCCAATTGTTCCCGAGCTCAGTGCCCAGCTCTCCGGCCCCCCAGCCACCACTGCCTTGTGAGAGTGCGAGCTTTGGGGGGACAGGAAGCCCCTCGGTACTTGTTTCCCCAGTGATTCTCTCCGTGTCCCACACGTGGCACACACTCAATAATGCTTTTCCATTCATTCACTCGTTTGTCCCACACGGACATCCTGGCATTGGAAAAGCCCCTCTAGGCAAGGGGCTCAAAGGAAGCTGCCCCCCTGTGTCCCACGCCAGAAGCAGGATTTAACCCAACTTATAAGGGCAGCATCCATGGGGCGGGCACCCTAAATGAGCCAGTGGCACCAAGCCAGCCGCCCCCCAAAGTCCACCACAAAGGATGAGAGGAGTGTCCCAAGGAGGCCAGGGCCCTTTCAGAATTGCAGGGCAGCCCCCGTGGACGCCTGGAGGCATCTAGCCAAACCTGAATGTTTTCTTTCTATCCAATCACTTTAACACTGAGAGGAAACCAGTCTGGTAGGACTGACCACTGCACTGGGGCAGGGCTAGGCACTCCGGCACGGGCAGACCAGAAGGAAGCGTGATCTCATCACTCCCCAGAGACCCCATCCTATTTGCTCCTTAGCGGAGGGGTCCCCAAGGCCCAGAGACAGGCGCCTTGCCCGGCGTCATACAGCCAATAAGTACCAAGGGAGGATCAGTTCTCAGGCCTTGCCATCCCAAAACCAGAGCTCTAGCCAATGCGCCACACTGCCTCTTGCCCACTCTCGTGTGTTCAATGCAGGGAACCTCAGCTTTACCCTTGAAGGGGCACCCCAGGGGCCCGCCACAAATTACCATGGAATACTGGGCAACGATCCCGTCGGCATCTCCGTGATAGATGTACACAGCTCCCACAAAGTCGTTCTCCTTGGGAGCCCCAATGGCCACATCTGGGGAGAGAAGCATCAGGGATGGAAAAGTGAGAACCCACAAAGGAGGGACTGGCTCCCCCACTTACAGGGACTCAGCCCCCCAACCAGAGGGGCTCGGTTCTGCCCGACACATGCATCGTGAGCTCTGTGGGGACGTGGAGGAAGCCGTCCAGGTGACTCCCTCACGTCTGACCCTCCGGGGGTCACGTCTGAGCTTTCCTGGCAAAGATACCAGCCTGGTTGGCCATTTCCTTCTCTGGATCATTTTACAGATGAGGAAACTGAGGCAAAGTTAAATGACTCGGCCAGGTCACACAGCCAGTAAGTGTCTGAAGGAATTTTTAAGGAGCATTAAAGAGCCCAATGGAAGCTAGAAGGCTTCCAAGACAGGAAAGAGAGTGGCTGCTCCACACAGGAAGTGCCCATAGAAACCACAGCCACCAGTGGGAACAGGTTAAAGGGAGGGCGGAAGGAGACAAAGCTGGCTCTGGCGAGCCCAAGGAAGAACCCAGGGCAACACCCACAACTGGGTCAAAAAAAAACCAAACAACTCTTTCCTATTAATCGATGGCTACTGAATTAATTCCCGTTTCCGTCCCTTCCCTCTCATGAGAAATGTGCCAATTTAATAGAGAAAAGAGCACCAGATCTCAAAGATCTAAGTCCTCACACTCTAGAACACTAATAACTATCACAGGGTCAGAGACAGAAGGATCTCAGAGCAAATTACAGATGGAAACTGAGACTGAGAAAAAGAATGTCACCTTGAGAATGACAGCCTGATAGGGACCTTCTGGGGCATCATGGGATCCTTGATTTAAACCTAGAAGGGCCTGGCTGGTCCGATCCTCATTCTCCAGGGGCCCAGAGATAGAGAGACGATGGCACCTTCTTCCCAGAGCTAATCATTGTAAAGCACTAGGATGTGCCATAGGCGGCAGCACATAAATGCCAGCTAGTGCTATGTTAAGGGGGTTGCTAAGGCCCCCCGAGTCTGAGTCCATATTCTTCCTGCCTTTCAATTCAATGGAAGAGGAAATGTTGTGATTCTGTGAACGCCACAGTTCCTGATCTGAGCAAGAATGCCCCAATCCCAGGCCACAAGAGCCTCCCGCTGTGCGCTGCTGTCTCCAGGTTTCGAGATCTTCCCACTGAGCTTGGAGGATCTACATCGGAACCCTGAGGTTCTCCACAGTGAGCAGAGGAGGTGAGATTTGAACCCAAGACCTGGGATCGAGTGCCCTGAGTCTGTCCACTGGATGGTGAGCTCGCTCTCCATCCCAGCACATGTCATACACTTACTAAGGATCACTGACCCACCACAGAGCTTGTCTGCAGAGAGCTGTTGCCCATTTTCTCTCCCAATAAATCATCAGCTCCTCAGGGGAGTCATTTCTGGCTTTCTTCATACACCCATTACTCAGGACTGTGCCTGGCACATAGGATGCACTTAATAAATGCTAGGACCCTGACCACAGAGTATTTGGCCTGTTGTGTCCCCCAAGAGTGCCTACGATGGGGCCTGGTACACAGCAGGTGCACAAAAAATGCTTATTGATGACTGAGGGGATGGGGGCAGATGCTGCAGAGGGATGCCCAGCTCCTGCTTTCAGGGGTCCAGCCGACACACTGACCTGGCAACCATGGCTGGCGTGGGAAGGACACTGACAAGAGAAGTGGGGCTAGGTGGGGGGGGACAGGGAAATGGGGAGCTCTGGGACGAGAGGCTGAGCTGCAACAGCCACAGGTCAGGGACCGGAAGCAGAAATAGGAAACAAGAGGCAGAAATCTGGTTTCAGGAAACAGAGATCAGGGACTTAAAAGAAGGAAAAAAGAGCAACAAATGAAGCTCGCGCTGCTCGCCATAGATCCGCTCCAACCTCCAGCCTCTCCTACACGGGTTCAGACCTCGCCCTGAGGCAGGAGACCCACAAGCAGGTCCCGTTTATGTCTGAATAAAAGATTCTGCCCTTCGAGGACCTCAGCCCCTGACCTGGGAACCCGTCGTCGTCCATGTCCCCCAGGGCAGCGATACTCTCCCCAAAGTGGGCGTTGTAGACACGGTCACCATCCAGGACCAGCTGCTCTTCCAGGGCCCCCTAGGAAACAGGAAATGGGACAGGCTGAGCAAAACAGAGCCCTGCCAACGACCCCCCGAGGCTCCCTCCTCAAGCACACCCACCCCAGGAAGCACCTGGACAGAACCGGGCTCCTGCCATCTCACCGAAACAATCGGGCTACGTGCCCTGGGTGACCCCCAGGAGGAGAGGCTGGAAAGCTCCGGTTCTACCAGGGCCCAGAGCTCTCATTTTAGCCATTCCCAGTCCAAGGTGGGTCAGAATCACTTATGACTGAGGAGAGAAATCCTAAGGAGACATTTGAGGGGTTAAATGACCCATCTGGGGCACGCACAGAGCCCGGTACTGAGTGAGCACTGGCAAAATGCTTGTTGAGGGAGAGACAGACACAGAATGAGAGTAAGTGAGACAGACAGAGACAGAGACTGAGAGAGAGATGGAGAAACAGAGAGAGACCGAGAGAGAGAGACATTCAGAGAAGAAAAGAGATAGAGAGTGACAAAGATAGACAGAGAGAGGGAATGGAGGAGAGAGAGAAAGAGAATAAAAGAGAGAATAGGGGAAGGAGAGAGGGAGAATGGAGGAAAGAGAGACAGAGAAGAAAAGAAAGAGACAGAGATAGAGAGAGGGAATGGAGGAAAGAAAGAGAAGATAGAGGAAAAGGGGAAAGACGGAGAGACAGAGACAGAGACAGAGAAAAAGAAAAGAGATGCTAGGAGGGAGAAGAGAGAAGAAAACTAACCTGGTTGGCCCAAAGAGTGTGGGAAGGAAAGGAAGGCACAATAAGATTGAAAGGAAGGTTGGGACCAGGCTGTGAGAGGCTGAAGAAGTCTGTATTTGACTCCCCTAACATGAAGCCACAAAAGCTTCCTGATGGAAGAAATCCCATCATCTCACCTGCACTTTAGGAATCTCACCACATTTAGTACAATGCCTGACATACAGTAGGCACCTAATAAATGCTGACTGACTGACCAATAGCATAGCCAAGAGCAGAGCAGATGTCTGGCACGTTCTAGGTGCTTAATTAATGTTTATTAACTGAATTGAATTATACTTTTAAGGGAACGCCTGTGAATATGTCAGGATGCCCACAATATGGGGACACTGAGCCCAGAGGGGCTGGAGCCGGGGCAGGGGCAGGGGCGCCCTTCTGGATGCCAGCTCAATCACCGTTACTGTTATCACGGTTCCATCCACCCCTCCTCTCCACGCCGCCTCCCCCGCCAGGCCCCAGACTCACATTTCCTCTGTTGATGTAGACGGTGACTTGACCCTCATCCCTGATCTCAGAAAACATGGGCGCGCCGACCAGCAGATCCGAGAGGCCGTCCGCGTTCAGGTCAACTGCACATAATGAGGAGCCAAAGTAAGAGCCCATCTGCAACCAAGGCGAGTCACAACAGAGCGTTCAGTAGGCGCCCGCACACAGGGGATGCACGCGCGCTGCTTTGACTGCATTCGCTTCAGACCCATGAGTCCATGAGCTCCCTGGGGCTGGGGCGGGACTGGGGATGGACCTGGGGCTCTTCACCAGACCCACAAACTCGGGAGGGTTAAGAATATTTGGCAAAACACTATTGGTTCCCAGGAAAGGCAAGACCAATCTCACCTTGAGTCAAGGACTCCCAAACCCAGAATTAGAAGGGGACTTGGAAATCATTGAGGTCCATCCCCTCATTTTACAAGAGGGAAAACTGAGGTACAGAAAGAAAAAGCAACTTGTCCAAGTCACAAAACTAGTATAATAGGTCATAGATGTGGAGTAAAAAGAGATCCCGGAGACCATCGAGTCCACCATCCTCATGGCAGCACGGAATTGTCAGTAGACTTCAGATCCTGCCTCTGATACCTATTCATTCTGTGGCCATAGGCAAGTCACTTACATTTTCTAAGCCTCAGTTTCCTCATCTGTGAAGTGGACAAAATAATTTCTATAACAGTTACGAAGCTCAAGTGACAGAATCTACTAATTAAAAAAAAAATAGAAAAAGATTCCATTAAAAAAAAAACTATAAAATGAACAAAGTCAACCTAAAAAAGACACACTGTGCACTTAAGTGAATATGTGAAAGAACTTGTAAACTTTAAGGTCCTACATCAATTATTACTATTTTACAGATGAGTACACTGAGGTCTACAGTACCCTAAGGTACCCAAGGACATAAATACAGGATCACAGTTACATAGATATAAAACTACAATGGATAACAGAAATCATTTGGTCCATCCCCCTTACTTACTGATGAAGAAACTGAGGTCCAGACTTGGACTTGCCCAACATGACACAGTTAATAATATCAAAGCAGAATTTAAACCCAGGTCCTCTTACTCCCAGCTTTAGCACAGGGGTTGGCATACAGTAGGTACTTAATAAATGCTTTGGATTCGATTCCCAAACCAGCAATGAAAAGAATGTTTTCACTCATTTAGGGAAGACAAACAGCAATATTTAGAAATTTAACAGAGCTGCGACTACAATTGAGTATCTCAAGGGCCTTCACTGGAGGCACAGCATAGGAAGGATTTTTTTTAATATTCCTCCAAGGAATAGACTTCTAAAAATGCTTGCTAAGGTTGCAAGTGCAGTCAATAACCATAATAAATGTATTTCATTAATCAAAAACTCAAGACTATAAATTTGTCAGGGCCAAGGCAACTGGGAAAACCAACTCTCACAAGACGAGACAGCCCAGGAGAGACGTGCTATGTGCTAGGAGGCAAGTGAACTGAATCCCTCCATCATTCAAGCTTCTGAAGAAAAAAAACAGGCTGTGAACGTGTGAGCTCACAGGAGAAAGAACTTGCAACCCACAAGACCGTTCTCCAAGGAAGGCATGAGCAAGGCCAAGAATTCTTTCTCTTTTTTCCACTTGGAATATAAACCAACATCCATTATATTAAAACTGAAAGAAATTATTCCCAGGACATATAAAATTCAAACCCTTTTTATTTTTAGTTGATAAATATAAACAACTCCCTTTATATTTTTAGTCTATTTGACAGAACTGCAGGCTCTAGGAGCCAGAAGGAATCTCAGAAGGTTACCGAGTCTAACCTCTCTCATTTTACAGAGGAGGAAACTGAGCTGCAGAGAGTGAACATCAGTGGGGGCATATGAACCAGAGCTCCCCGACTCCAGAGCCAGTACTCTCCCAATATATCAAGTGATTTTTGTACTTGAACAAGAATCCCTCAACAAAATAGCCAGCATACATACAATTAACAGGCCCCCACTTCTATATTTCCAATGACGAGGAACTCCTTACTGCTCAAGGTGCCCCATCCCACTTTGGGACAGCTCTTAGTATCATATAATCATAAGATTAAAAAACTAAAGCTGGAAGAGACCCAGAAAACAAGTCTAATCTCATCTTAGGAAGCTTTTCCTCATCTCTAAATGAAATCCGCCTTCCTGCAAAGTCTATCACTTATTCTAAGGCAGGGGTCCTCAAACTTTTTAAATAGGGGGCCAGTTCACTGTCCCTCAGACTGTTGGCAGCCGGACTATAGTAAAAACAAAAACGAAAACGTTGTTTTGTGGGCCTTTAAATAAAGAAACTTTATAGTCCTGGGTGAGGGGGATAAACATCCTCAGCTGCCGCATCTGGCTCATGGGCCGTAGTTTGAGGACCCCTGTATCTAAGGTCTAAAACAAGCCAAATCTCTCCATGTGACGATATTTCAAACTCTCCAGGACAGTGATCAGGCCATTTTTGAGTTTCCTCAATCTAAGCATCCTTAGTTTCTCCAACCAGTCCTCATAGGGCTCCTCTGACTTCCCCAGTAATCTTTGGGCCTTTTCTGAACTCACATGTCACCAATTTTGTCCCTAAAATGCGGTGCCCATAACAGAACCCAATAAACACTCCAAACGTGAACGGAGGAGGACAGAGGATAGCGAGATGATCACCTCCCTCCCCCTTATGCTCTCCAGGCATAAAGCCCACGCTTGCATTAGCATGGTAGGCTGCAGCATCACACCTCCGACTCACATGGAGCCCACCAGCACTCACAGATACATTCTTGTCCAACCATGTCTCTCCCATTTTACAATTGTACAGTTGATTTTCCGGTGTGAACTGCCCTGTTTTCAGCTCCCTTCATGTACTGCCTTCCACCTTCCTTGAGGGTAGAAATGGGCTTTCTGTTTGCCTGTAGTTATATCTCCAGCACAATGTGTGTCATACAGCACTTACCAAATGCTCCTTGACTTAATTGACTTTGCTAAGGAGCCAGTTTGGGAGTCGGGAAGCCCAGCCTCTGATGTATGCTGGCTATGTCACCCTAACTGTGGGAAACTCTTAACGCTAAACAGTGCAGAGAAATGGCTTCCTGCTGGAAGAATGAAACCACGGGCCGTCCCTATCCCTGATTGTTCTCCATTTGTCTCTATTTGATTTCTTCATAAATTTGGCCAATCATTCCGGCCTGATCACTGCTGCTCTTTCTGGGGAAATGCTGGATGCCATCCCTTCATTGGCATGGTTCAGCAGAGAGCTGGAGGAGTCCAAGGTTGATGCACTTTGGAAAACCTGAGCACCTGCCCATATCTGACCCTGTGGAAACGCCCTCTTTCCCCATAATCCTTCAGAAAACAGAAGCAGCTGCTCAACATGTACATGTGATCCTGCCTCAGTCTATTGCAGACTTCATCACCTGGACAAATGGGGGAGAGGGTGTTTGCCTGCCTCAAACCTCTCCCCACTCCACTCCATTCAGTCACTAAAATGATTTTTCCTAAAGTGCAGGTCTGACCATGTCACTCCTCTACTCAAGAAACTCTAGTGGCTCCCTGTCGCTTCCAGGATCAACTACAAAATCCTCTGCTTGGCTCTTAAAGCCCTTTGGAACCTCCATAATCCCTTTGTCCACCTTTTCAGTCACCCTATACTTTCCTCACCCCGCTCTACTCTATGATTCAATGAGACTGGTCTCCTTATAAGGAAACCTCAGGCGAGACAGTTTGAGATTTTTCCCTCTCCTCCATACCTGCATCTTGGCCCCCTGGCTTCCCTGGCTTCCTCTCCCCTCCCCTCTCCTCCTCTCTCCTCTCCCAGAAATCCCGGTTTTTCCCTTTCTTTACCCAGATTCCCTTTCTAGCACAGCACCTGGCACATAGTCAGTGCTTAATAAATGCTTGCTGACAACGTCATTTTCATAGCCCTGGAGGTGATTGATCTAATGGGGCCTAGTGGCTGGGATGCATTTCAAATGCTCTCTGGGCAATGGGGATTTAGTTCACTTAAACCATAGCCAGGTATGAGAGGCCTCTCCAGCCCATTGGCAGCAGTCGCATCCAGGCCTGAGAACCAAGGAGGCCAGATTTTTGTCCTCCATCTGACACGGAGGCTGCCTCCATCCATCTCCTGCCTCACTCCGAGGGAAGGCTCAGGAGAGGTGTGGAAAAGAGTAATTAAGGGAAGGGTCAAGGAGTCACTGGGCAGCCGCCCCCCAACCATCCTCTCCAACCCCCTTGTCCCTGAAGACACGGCATCACTGGGGTGGGTCAGCCCTGGGTGACCAAAGCAAGACAGCAGAGGGCAAGACAACCATTTATGAGGCAAGAACTCTGGGGAGAACACTGGGCCTGGGACAATGAGCAAAGTGGGAATGAGGCTGCTGGGCGACGCACTGGGTGGAGGGCTAGACAGGGAGTCAACAGAGCTGAGTTCAAATCCTGCCTCAGATATGCTTGTAATTTACCCTCTCTCAGTCTCAGTTTCTTCTTCTGTAAAATGGGGACAGTAATAGCCTTGCAAACGTTAAAGCATGTTATAAAAGCTTATTATCAAAGGAACAATTTCTTCCCCAGAGGAGTTCGTGGGTCCCTGGAGAGCTGAGCCCGTACTGATGCTACCTAACATGGAGGGGTATCTAGAAAATGAGAAGAGACATAAGTACGGTTCTAATAGGAGCAGGAAACAACTGTGTTCTCGGCCCTAAGGGAACCATTACTTTATTTCCGAGAGTCCATTTAACTTGGCACAAGCAGAAATTCTAACACAGAAGTTTCCCAACTAAGTTCTGATATTCAAAGCCTTGGAAAATTTGGTTAATTTAAAAATGGCATTCCACACGATCAGAGGGGGGCTCCCGGCCTGACCCGGGCTCTGCTCGCCACCCCCAGGGGGCTCCCGGCCTGACCCGGGCTCTGCTCGCCACCCCCAGGGGGCTCCCGGCCTGACCCGGGCTCTGCTCGCCACCCCCAGGGGGGCTCCCGGCCTGACCCGGGCTCTGCTCGCCATCCCCAGGGGGCTCCCGGCCTGACCCGGGCTCTGCTCGCCACCCCCAGGGGGGCTCCCGGCCTGACCCGGGCTCTGCTCGCCATCCCCAGGGAGCCATGGTGAGGTCTGGTGGAAAGATGCTCCCTGAATAGCTCTGGCCAAGTAACTGCAGTCTCCAAGGAAACTGGTCAGGAGGGCGAGGCTGGATGGCCTCTGGGATCTATGCTGGCTCTGACTCTGTGATCCAGGATCTTACGGGAGTCACGCAGACTCATCAGGAATAGAAGGGAAGAGCAACATGTAGAGAGGGGAGGAACAAAGCTGTCTTTGAGAACAGACGCCCAGTGATGGAGGAGGACTCAAAGACCAAAGGCAGGCTAGAAGCATCAGCACACGTGGAAGGAGGGAAGAAGCACGTCAGGGGCCACCTAGTGTTACTCGTGAGAATCCCCCAAACCCCAAGGGCTCAGCCAGCCCTCCCTCCCGTGATGGGACAGAGACCTCACTCCTTCTCCACGCAGACCCTGGAACAGTCCTAAGGGAAGATTTCAGGGAGTCGAGTCTGGATCTGGCAGAAATCCTGGTTCCGCCCTCCCCCGGGGCCAAGCCCTTCTCCATCCACCAGTCTTTCAAGGACCCAGCGATGGCTACCGTGGTCCCAGGAACTGTCTCCAGGCCAAATAGGACAAAAGGATGAGTGTGGAATGGATGGAAGAGAGGGAAGAAATACCAGTCGAGACTCAACCTAAGCAAAAACAAACGGGGCCGACGGCTCCAACCAAAAATGGGCAGAAAAGCGGAAAAGGCTCCTGGCCTGTTTGCTCTGCCCAGCCACGAATGTGTCCAGGAGCTGGCCATCATCCCTTTCTGCCCACACATCTGACAGGGAACCCAGCCCCAGGAACTCTCAAGGGGAGGCTCTCAATGGACGCTCCAACAGTGGCATGAAAGCCCAAGCAGGTTCCCATGAGCCCAACTCCAGCCCTCAGCTTCCAGGGCCTTCCTTCACTCCCCCTTCAGACTTCCCATGAATAATCTCCAGACATGGAGGTGGGAGCAGGCGGGGGGAGGGAGGAGGGAAGGAGGCTGAAAGGCTGGCCAAGAGGTGCTGGCCAGAAAGGAGGAACAGTCGGGAAACGGCAAAACTCAACTTGAATCATTCTGCCGGCCTCCTCCGGCTTTCCGACCCAAGTGCGCCTTAATAAGAGGGGTTCGGGTCCTTCTCTGACACACCATCCCACCCACCGTTACCCCGGACACCCAGAAATGGGCAGAAATACACACGGTGGCCATGTGATGTCCCACTCGCCTTCTACTGGGGGGCTAGCCAAAGGATGAAAGTGGCTTCCGCCTCCATTTCCTAAGATACTCGGTTGACTTGGCTCTGGCCCATCCAGTCTCTTTAGCTTTTCCCTGGTGTTTTCTACCTGTGGAGGGCTTCACGCATTTAAGGTGGTCAAGGCCACAAGCATGTATTAAGCACTTACTGTGTGCCTCACGCTGTGTAAGCGTCAGGGATAAAAGAAAGGCAAGGCAATAACCTGTCCTCCAAGAGCACAGTCTAATGGGGTAGAAAACAAGCACTACAAGCTAGAATAGGAGCAGCTGGAAATAATGCATTTATTAAGCACCTACTATGTTCCCATCACTGTGCTAAAAGGGGATAGAGAGCTGGCACTAAAACAACTTCAAGCTTCATAAAATGAAGCACCAATCCAGAGGTCCCATAAGTCCCCCCAATTTGTAAAAGGTCTTGTGTGAGCCAGAATTGTTAGCGTATTGGCTTGAAGATCCAGAAGGGGATTCAGACCCCTTCACTTTGCAGTCGAGAAAACAAACTCAGGCTAATTGATTGGTCAAGATCAATAAATAATAAGCAATTAAGGCAGGATTTGAAGTCCTCTGACTCAAGCCAGGCGCTTTCCAACATACACAAGTTTTCTAATTTTTAAAATTATTCAAAAGCAGTTTTTTAAATGTCAGCAAACTAAGAGAGGCAATGCAGTGTGTGGGAAGCGCCGTACCCAGAACAAAAAGGCCCGAGTCCAAAATTCTCTTCAGGTATTAGCAGCTGGGCAAGTCACTTACCCTAAGTTTGCCTCAGTTTCCTCATCTGTCAAATGAGGGGTTTGGACCCAATAACCTAAAGGTCCCTCCCATGTCTAAGGATCCCACTTGGCTCTCAATCAGCAACCAACCAGTACTCCTTCATCCCCTACGTACCTTTTTGCCAGACGCCTGAAAGATTTTAATTAGGGAGCCCGATCTTCGGTCAGCTCTGAAAATGTAAACCTGTGGGGGACGGAAGAACACACGGATTGGGATCAGGCGGGGGAAGTGAGCTACTCAGGATCCAGACTTAGGGACAGCAGCAGCACCCGGCCAGACTCTCTGATCCAGGGCTGGCAAAGGGGCCTTCTTTATCTGCACCTGAGAATGATGTTTTCAAGGCAGAACGGTGCTGGGGTCCAAGACCGGCACCCGAAAACTAGAGAGAGTTGGGGGGCTATGGCCAAGGGCTACGGCTGTGACTGTGGGGAACCCTGGGGAATCCCTTAGCTGCCATCTCTTGGGGCTCCCTGGTGGGGAGTGTGCCCAACTTCTACCCCCAGAAATCGCTTTTGTATTTTTGTGAAAATTTTGTGTGTGAGCTGTCTCCCTCCCATTCACCCCCCAAGAGGACCGTAAGCTCTCTGAGGGCGGGGCATATTTCATTTTTGTCTTCCCAACACCCGGCCCAGAGGCTGCTGCCTAAGAAACATGAGCAAATACTTGTTGGATGAATGAATGAATGAAATTTCCCATGAGTTAATTGTACTCTCTCATTATAAATCCAGTGCCACAACTCTGGAAAACATTTATTTTATAGATAATTATCTGTGTGCCTCTAGCCCTTATCCCTTCCCTCCTCCCCTCATGGAAGGTAGAGCCAGTCTCATTTTAAAGCAAGGAACCTGGCACAGACGGTATTCCATAAGTACACAGTAGGTGCTAAATAAATGTTTGTCAAACTGAACTGAACTGCATTATTAGATGACTTGAGGGTCCCATTTTGAAGGACTCCAAGCAATGAGCCAAGGCTGGGTAGCCTGAAATGCTATTCCTCCCATTTCTTCATACCACGATCCACATGGATCCCAGAAAGTATATGTGCGCCCCCTGACACTGAACTTAGAACTCAAGAGGCCCCAGATCCACTGGCCCTAATTAAAATGCCAGGAAGTTCATTGCCAGAAGAGCAGCGGGGCTGACTCTCATTGTCTCTGCTGCTCACCCACCCCAGCCAAGCACCCAGCTTCATGGGCAGACTTAAAACGTCAGGCAGTACGTTGCAGCAGAAAGAGCATTAGATTTAGGGTCGGGGAGCCGGGTTCAAAACCTGCTGCATCATGGGACCTCAGGCAGATCAGCATGCCTCAGTTTGCTCATCTGTGAATCACCGATGCTGCACCAGGAGACCTCTGGGTCCCACAGAGCCCTAAGCTCTTGGACAAGAGTCATAAAGTCATTCGCCTTTGAATGACTTGAAACCATTTCAACTACGGCAGTCCCCCCCCAAGTCTCATGGTCCGGTGGCAAAGCCATGGGGGCCACAGGTCAGAGTGGAGACAACCCAGCCGTCTCCCCCTTTCTTTTTGCATGGGCCCCTACCTTTCCGATGCCTTCATCCTGAGGTGCTCCCCCTACCACTTCCGTGGAAGACGGCTGCACAAAATGACCGGCCGTCACTGCATATCCTGAAGGAGAAGGTGGGGAATAAAATAAAATTGAGAAAAAAGGGGAAAAATGAAAAATCAATCAAAACTTTTCCAAGGAATCTCCTCCTTTTCTGAACTCAAATCTCCCGCAGCAAAGCAAGGGTCCCCAAGTAGCTGCCACCACGTGGGAAGCCAGGGGAGCAGGCAGGGGCCCAGCCCAACACAGCATGAGAGAGGATTCTGAACAGGGACAAGTCAAAATAAAATGGAAAAAAAAATAAAACCAAGTATATATGGTATAAAACAAGCAGGGGCTCTGAGAAGGGCCTAAGAACAAGGCCACGGCCTGGCAGAAGGCCCAGAACTCTCTGGGATCTGTTTGTACCCAGTTGTACACCAGTTCCCCATTAGGTTATAAGCTTCTTGAGGGAAGACTGTCTCTTACTTTCTTTACATCCCAGCACAATGCCTGGCTCATATTAGGTGCTTAATAAATGCTTATTCTCTTTTGCTCTAATTCCCCCTCAAACTTCAGTTCTCCCAAAGGTCTTTCCTGGTGTCGACAATTATCAACACTTCCCCTTCAAACAGAATTACCGTATATTTATTTTAAGTATACAGTTATCCCTTCCACATTCTGGGGCATAGGGGACGGGCCAGTCTGGAAAATCCCTGTAAAAGTTTTTGGCCCTCCCTCTAGAAGTCTAAATTATTATGGTATTAAAAGATAAAACTGATCATTGCCATTAGACAACACTACACATATATTTTATGTATTTCTAAGTTTCCCAACATTTTCCGAGTTGGTGGCTGGCCAGTACAGTTCATCTGCGGCTTTTGCAAAACAACAAATTCCCATTTAATGTCTTAGGCCAATCCCTACTCAAGGTATGGAAATCGCAATTGGGAAATTCGCAGTGTGGAAGGATCACTGGACTTGCCCCAGTTACTCACCAGCACTTAGTGACGGGGTGGCGGGGACGTGCCCTAAGCCCTAAGAAATGTCCATTGTCTGTCTGACTGGCTGGCATTAGCGTATGTTATTTCATGGGCATTCTGGAGATTTGCCTGTAGGTTTCATTGACATACTGGAGGTTCTTATTGATTCATTTGCACACTGGAGATTTGCATACAGTGAGTTCTCCAAGGACAGAAAAAGTTGCTGTTTTGTCACCGTATGCTCAGCATCCGGCACAAATGCCAGATTTTATAAATGATCGCAGAACTGAACTGGACTCTCGGAAGCTAGCGATCATCAACTTTGCCTCTGAGACTGTTTCCCCTTCTGATTTCTTTCACAGCTCTTCGGAACACGTGTACTATCCATAAAAGCAAAGGATGACAACCAGAACTTAGTTGATGTTTCGCAATCCTCTCTCTCTCGTTAAATTTATCTGAATTAACAAAGTATGAGTCACTCGGCCAAAAAATTCACCATCAAGTGGTTGAGCAGCTGGCCACGAGCCTCCAGCCACCCTCAGACAACAAACGGCCGGACGCTGCGGCCGGGATATTCCTTGCGGTAAGAACGCACAGAAGGACCTGCCTGTCTCCGACAGCGATCTCTGTTCCTCCTCAAACCCTGGCATCCCCTGGTGATGGTGCCCCTGCTGGCCATGTGAGTAGCCCCTCGGAAAGCGGGAGCTGTCAGTTGAGGCCCAGCTTCTCCTAAGGAGAAATCTCAGGGACACCACAAAAGCCACAAGAGCGGGCACTGCCACGCCGTCGGGCAGCTCTCCACTGCAACACAGGAAGCGTCTCTGCCAGCAGTGGGCACTAAGCACGGGGCCCATCTTCAAAGGAAACACATTTCTTCAGCGTTTGTGCCCTGCTTCCATTAAAGCCATCTACGACCCCCTCCGATGACCTTGTCTTAAATGGAGCTTTCTAATGCACTGCTGAGTGATGATGAAAGGAGAGAAGCCTTTGATTCCCGGCCCGATCAGAAAGGACAAGCCGTGGCGGGGCAGGGGGGTCCCCAAGGGCACCCAGCCCTTTGCCCGTCATCATTCTTGAGTGGCACCTGCTGGCTCCTTTCTCATTTAGGAAGATTAAAAGGTTTGGGAAAGAAGGAAAGTCTGTGAGCAGCCCTAATTACAGCTTACATCAGGCTGCTGTCCATCAGGACCGCTCTTACTTCTTAACGTATCTATTTCCAACCAGCTTAAAGGGACTCAAACACTTGGGTTCCCTTTGAAACCCAAATAGACGCCTGGTGGAAACTGGGAGGATGCTGTGACATTATTTTTAGTGGCGAACATTTGCTGCATTTGACCATAAATATCGAGTGAGCTAAGCCTGGAACTCTGGCCCCCTGGGAGGTCTGTCTCTCCCATCACACCCTTCACACTCAGCTTTCTCTCTCCCCTGGGCCATGCCCAGAGGAGCATGGTCCCTTACTGACCACCTGGACTACTGCAAAAGTTACCAATAGTTCCCACTTCTCTACTTTTTCCTTTCTGAGCCATTCTTTATAATACTCTCCAAACAATGTCTTATGCAGAAATCTGAACACATCACTACTCTACCCAACAACCTTCAATAACTCCCTAGTGCCTGCCAAAAAAGTTCAAACTCCTTTGCCTGGCATTTAGGGACGTACACAGCCTGGTGGGCCCCTCTCTGCCCATACCACATCACCCTGCACTTTCTACACCCCAGAAAGCCGGTGTCTCTTAGACACATTTATATGCTGATGATTCTGTGGCCTCTGCTGTCTCCTCCAGTCTGGAATGTCCTCACTACCCGACTAGCCATGCTTCAAAGTCCATCCCAAATGTGGAGAAAAGCCTTCTCTGACCCTCTGGTGAGCTTTGCAGGCCTTTGTCTTGTCTCCTTCTGATGCCTTTGGGTACAATAAGGTTATCTAGTCTTGTGGACTTCCCCTTTCCTACACAGTGCAAGGTCCACACATCTTGTCTAAACTTGGTACTTCCCCCATTCTAGTCTGGCAAAGCAATCTATATAAAGGACATAAAGCTAGAAAAAGAACAAATTTTTAAAAACTAATTAAATACCAAATTAGAAATTCTTAAACTCAAAGGAGAGATTAATAAAACTGAAACTAAGAAAACTATTAAACCAATAAATAAAACTAAGAGTTGGTTTTATGAAAAAACAACAAAATAGATAAACCTTTGGTTAATTTGATTAGAAAAAGAAAAGAAAAAAACAACTCACCAGCATCAAAAATGAAAAAGGTGAACTTACCACCAATGAAAAAGAAATTAAAGCAATAATTAGGAGCTATTTTGCCTAACTGTATGGCAGCAAGTCTGATACCCAAACTAGGAAGAGCCAAAACAGACAAAGAAAACTAGTTCTTCTCAGTGGTTCAGTGATCCAAAGCAATCCCAATAGGACAGAAAACGGCAAGTGCATCCAGAAAAAGAACTATGGAGACTGAATGTAAATCAACACATGCTCTGTTTACTTCTTTTTTCTCTCTCACATGGTTTTTTCCTTCAACTCTGATTCTTCTCTTCCAACATGATTCATAAAGCAATGTGTATCAAAAATAATTTTTAAAGAAAAGGAATAAATGGATGAACAAATGAATGAACATCCCTTTTCCAAATACAATTCTATGCAATAAAAAAGTATGAATGACTACAGTAATGGCTAAGTGAGAAGATATAACAGTAGCATCCTTGTAAACTTACCTGTCTGTTTTCTTACTGAATCTCACCATGTTGATTCAGCTCTTTGACCATCTTAAAGATGGGAGTATTGAGCTAAGAAACTAATTGAATCTTCCAGAGTTGACTTAATGGGGGAGAGACTTTGGACTCGAATAGGTGCAATGGTCCTTGGAAAGCCCTAGACCCACTTTTCCCAGCAGTCCCCAGTACATATCCCACCCTCCACCTGGCCCAGGTACGTATCCCCTCCGCCTCACCTAGGTAAGTGTAGCGCCGGTTCATGATGGCCTCGTCATTCAGCTTGAAGTACATGTTGTCTGTCAGGTTCAGGACCTTGACTGTCCCTGCCCAATAAAAAGAACCCGGCGCTCCCATCACAACCAGTTCCTGTCAAAGAGAATCACAGGGAGATGAGTAAGGGGAAGCCAGCAGGAAAGGGCCCAGTCAGCCCAGCAGCCCCCTTTCGAGACCCCTCTCCAGGATGAACACGGAGCTTTGTCCTGAGCCGCATCAAAGTCCCTGAGGAGCAGAGGGGACATGGGAAACAGTGATTCAGGGGCAATTTCACAGGTGAGGAGCCTTTCCTATGGTGTACAAGTGCTCCAGGACCATTCCAAAGGAGCCAGATGGAGAGGAAAGAACGCTGCCTTTGGAGGCAGCAAGTCTGGTTCAGCTCCTGGGTTGGCAACCTGGCAAGTCCTCAGTTTCATCATTTATATGATAGGTGCTCCACCTTTGTGGTCTGGTGCTAATGAAAGCCCAGGGCAGCTCACCCACAGGAAGGTGACTCAGCCATCCCAAATGGCCAAGATTTAGCTACAGCAAGCTCCTCCAGGGACATCAGCCCCAATCGGACAGCTGAGAACACTTAGGTTAAGTGATGTGGCCACATCACAGAGCTAGTAAACATTAGAGGTGGCATTCAAACCCAGACCTTTGGGCCACTGGCTTAGGGTTGTGAGCTACATTGGAGCCCGGGAGCTGGGGGTCCTGTCCTGCCAACAAGCACTCGGAGGTCACTTCCTCGCCTTCCAAACCCAAGCAAGTCGTAAGTCCCACATTGAGGAGAAGAGAGGCAGACGGCGAGAGCCTGGGGAGTGGAGGCGGCGACAGGGGGGCATGGACGTCCCGCAGCGGGCACGGAGGCAGAGGCTCTCAGGAACAGACAGCTCCCCAGGAATGAGACAATATTTGTAAAAATGCCTGCTTGGAGCAGGGCCTGGCACACAGCAGATGCTCAATAAGTGCTTATTGCCTCCCTTTCCTCCACTTAACTGACTCAGCCTGGGGCAGACACATAAGTTTTCCCAGCTTGGGGGGAATCAGCCTTGGAGAGCCTGTGCTCTCCAGGCACAGGCTTGGAGCTGGGAATCGCCGCAGACCCCCAGAGGCAACAGGAGTCCCCCAGAGTACCAACCATTCACACTCCTACTGAGCTCAATGGTCCACCAAGCTCTCCTCCCTACACCCTTTGATGCAGGGAACACAAGCCCCCCCACAGAATTCCCAGGGGTCTGTCTCTGCTACAGGCTGGGCTAGGAAGCCCCCGAGAAGGATCTGGTCAGGGCACTAAGGAGGCAGAAATGATCTCCCCAAAAGGGTGCAAACTGTTTAAAAGGGCTGAGATGGCTGAGCGCCCTGTTTCTGTAAAACCCATCAGCCCAAAGAGGCTCAGTGACAGGGATTAAGGCAGCCGCCTTTCCTTGTGAGAGGGAGTGTGGTGCAATGGTTAGTGGGTGTCAGTTTGTGTTTCTGATCTCTGTCAGGGCCTTTATATTTTGGAAGCTCCTTGCTCCGTGGAGTTTGGAAATGGAGGCTACAGTAGCACAGCACTGATTGAAAGCACTGTTCCTGAGTTCCTCAGTTAAAACGCCCTCCCCGGAGTTGGGACATCGCTCCTTAGGTTTCTCGGTCTGTCTCTGACCTTTCCTGCCTGTGGGACAACGGGCAAGCCTCCCGGTCTGAACAATTGCAGTGGTTCTCAAACCTTTGTTCTCAGTATCTTCATGTTGTTAAAACAAAACAAAACAAAAAAAAAACCTGTTGAGGATCTGTTCAGAGTTTTTGCTCACATGGGTTATATTTATAGCTATTTCCTATATTAGAAACAAAAAATAATTTTGAACTTATAGGCCCTCTGAAAGGGTTTCAGAGACCCCAACAATTCTTTGGGCTACACTTTGAGGACCATTGAATTAGAGCCTCAGACCAAATGGCCTCGGCGTCCCACTGACTTCTCTATAATCTCATCGCCTCCTTGGGCTGCAGAGGTTGGGCCAGATGGTCACTGAGGCTCCTGTGAGAGACCCCTGCCCTTCTCTACTAGGGAAACTCTGTACTAAGCAACACGGCGCTTGGAGCCCAGAGGAGAGCAGGAAGGGACTTGAGGCCAAACAATCCAATTCACTCATTTTACAGACAGGGAAACTGAGACCCAGAGGGGCCAAGGCCGTAGGTGGCAAAGCCAGGAGCAGAACCCCAAATTCCAGCCCATGAGATGCACTCCCAGAGGCTCACAGGGCAGACCGTGTCCCAGAGGACACGCGCCTGAGAAAGTCCTCAGAAGCCCGTCTCGGAGAGGGGCAAAGGGGGAAAGAAGCAAGAGCAGGAAGGAAAGGTGGCTTCGGCTACGGTGCCCAGGGCTGAGAGAGCGTGGGAAACAGAACGGGACGGGGCACAGGCAAGCCGGCCCGAGAGTCACCACCATCATTCAGGAAGGAGGGAACTGGGGCCGAGTAGATATGAAGCTGCCGACCCGAGGCTCTGGGAGGGCCCACTCCACAGAGGAAGCCTCCGGTGACAAATGGCCGGCACCTTCCTTCCCTGGGCTTCCTCCCAAGGGCTCCCCGGCTGCAGATGCTGGAACATCCTACTCTGCGCTCGAGGCCCTGACCAGCAAGAGCTCATGACAGAGGAAGAAGCCGTGTTCAATCCAAATCAGGGTGGGGGGCTTGTCGGGAGGGACAATTGGGGTGTCCGACATCAGCAGAGTCTTCCGGGGCTTCCCCTTCTTCCTAAACACCAGAGGACCAACAATCTGCTCCTCAAAGGGACCTCGGAGGCCCACCTGGCACCTCATGTACAAATGGGGAAACTGAGGGCACTTGGGGTGCCGGGTGACAGTCCAGGATGGTGTGGACTTTAGAGGCCCCTCAAGAGAGCAAGACCCCCCCCCATCTCCCAGTTTCCAGCTCCAGCTCGGGGAGTTAAAGTCAAAGAGAAGAAGGCAGGATGATCTTGCTTTTGTCTTGGTGGATCTGGGCTCCTAGCATAATGTCACATGTACAGCAGGAACTTAATAAATACTTTCTGAATTAAACTATGCCTTGAGGTCACTGTCAGGACGCTCTCCATAACCGTCTTCTAGACTCATGGCTGCTCACGGTAACTCTAGAGGATCAATAATGGAAAATGGCTCACATACAGTAGGCACTTACTAAATGCTTTCTGAATTAAACTACACCTTGAGCTCAGGGTCTCTCCATCAACAGTTTTCTAGACTCAGCTGCTCACTGTCACTCTAGAGGAGCAATAATGGGAGAATGTCTACGGTTCCCGACCCTGGCTAGGAATGGGGGCATAAAATAAATGCTTGTTAAACAAAAACAGTACAGGTTCGCCTAACGGCTAAAATAAAAGTGAATGAAAAATGTGAGGCAAGAACGAGCTGGAACCCAGCGAGTTCCTCTCCAGGGCCCTCAGCCACGCTGGCAGGCTGACCCGGGGGAACGTGTTATGGCCTCTGGCCGGTCCTGAGGGACCGCGCCGCCCGGACCCCCAAGCTTAGCGCCAGGGGCACCTGCCACCCCCTGGAGGGAGCGGGCGGCCGGATGCCGAAGGTACGAGACCTGGGGAGCTGCCCGGCTGACCCCATTTATCCATGTTTCCTGCCCCATATAAAACAGCTGAGGTCCAAGAGAGGGAGGCAGCGAGTTCAAAGGCGCCTCTGGAACAAAGGGAAGCTCCTGGGAACCCACGGCAGCTGCCAAGCACAGGGAGGCCAGGAAGCAGCTGCCTCGGGCCAGGGGCCTGCCAAAGGGAGGGGGACGCACCCCCCTCACCCGCATCTGGGCCGCTCACCTCACGGCACCCGGCCCGTCCCCGCGAGCCATCGGCCACCGAGGTCCCCGCAGGGAGCTGCTGGGTAAGGGCTCTGGTAAGGGAGGAGACGGAGGCTGGAGGCCGCAAGGATGTCCTAAAGTGCCAGAGCCTTCAAGGTCCTGGGGGCCTCCAGGGCAACTTTATGACCCCCGGCAGAACGGTCACCATCACTTAGTGGGGAGAAAGCTGCCCGCCACGACCCAGAGGCCGGGCAGTCCAGCCGGCTGCGCCCTGACGCCTCCTCCAGTGCCCCCCCCAGGCCCGCTCCCGGGGCCCTTCCTTTGCTCCCTCCAGCAGAGCAGGGGCCGGCCCTCTTTACCCTCCTCACAGTGTCCAGTGCACAGGAAGCACCTGCTCATTGATCACTCCCGGGCCACTCCTCCACCTTTGCCAGGGCAGCCCCAGAGAAAGCAGTGAAGGACAAACTACACAACGTGGGAAGAAAGGGGACTCCCCCCCAACCCCTGCAGGACTTTCCAAACCACTGTGACCCCTCCCCTGTGGCCCAGCTGTCCTCAAGGAGCCAGACTTGGGAGGGACCACAGGCTATCGCACCTCACCCCCCACTGAACAGACTGAGGCCCCCAGACTGAAAGGAGAAGCCCCGGCCCCAGCCCAGCCCCAGGCCCCCGACACTACTCACGTTGGTGAAGAAACCCGCGATCCCGGCTTGGCACGAGCCGTGCTCCTCCCCGTACTTCTTCTTATACTCTGGAGAGAGAAGAGGGGAGAGGAAGCCATGGAGGGGTCAGTCCGGCCCTGGGCTCCTCTCCAGGGCCCCGTGAAGCCCTGGCTTACCGGCCAGAGCAGGGAAGGAGGTGCCTCGGGAGGGCTGTCCCATACCCGGAGGGCACAGCTCATGGGCACTGGGGGGGGCAGGACGGCTGGTCTCGGTCCTTTCCTCGGGTCCTTGGGAGGGTCCTGAAAGGCCCTGGCCCAAGAGCCGCAGGAGGCTTAGAGGGCCAACGGTGCAAGCCCCTCTTTATGGAAGGGTCGGGGGCCCTATGTTGTCTGCATGTGAGCTGGTGGGGGGGGGGGGACCTTATGGGACTCTGTGCCTCCCTCAGCCGCTCAGGGCTAACTCGCAGCCAACAGTAAGACTGATGGAACCAAGGAACCGGCCCCCTCCTTCAGGAGGCCCAAGCCGGTCTCACAGGGACCCCGGCTGGGGGAGAAGCAGATCTCGGCTCAGCGGGGCCTGTGACCCCCATGCCCAGGGGAGGCCTCGGGCTCAGCCTCTCCCCTGGGGGCCGGACGCCCTTTTGTCTCTTACACTTCTTCATTCTGATCTGGGCCTTCTCCTTCCCTCCATCCTGGCCTCCATAATCTGGCCATGTCCCCCGCCCCTCCTGGCCTCCCACAACTCAGCCGCCTCTGTCTCCTAAAAGTCCCCCTCAGTTTTGGGGGCCGTCACCATGGAAATGATGCTGACCCTGCTGCATCTCTGCAGGGGGGCAAGACCTGGGGGGGGGGGTCTTTGCTAGATGCTTTTTTCCCTCCACCTCAGTTCATTAATTGCCAGGTTAAGAATCCACAAAGGGGAGGGGGAGGACAGACTGGGGAAGCACCCAGAAACAGAAGCTGAAACCTTAGAGGAATTAAAAAAACCATAAACGGGGCCTAAGGGACTTGGCCTTCCTCTGGAGCCGGCCCAGCCTGCTGCCCCAGCCCCCTTGCGTCTCTGCCCACGGCGGGCACGGGCGGAGCTTTGGGGGCCACTCACCAGATCACAAAGCGAGGTGAGGTCACAGCCCCAAGGAACCCTTCCTCAGGGTGCGAAAAGGCCAGGAAGTGCCAGGGTGGAGGTGGTGGGAGAGGCGGGTGTGGTCCGTCTGCCAGGGAGGGCTTTTCCTCCACAAACAATAAGTGCCCATGTCCCCATCCCCTCTGGCAGCCCTATGCCCAGCTCCCCAGACCCCATCCCCCCCGCTGCCGTGTGCCCAGCTCCCATCCCTGCCCCTGCCAGCAGTGGAGGGCTCCCCCAGCCCGCTGTGCCCAGACCCCCCAGGGAGGGGCAGGCGAGACCATCAGATTCCCCTCCCGCCAGGAAGAGCAGCAGCAGCTGAGTGATGGCCGTCACTCATCTGCCTGACTTCTGAGAACACGGCTCGGGGACTAACTGATCCCAAGTGGGGAAGCAGCTGGAGAAAGAGCGGGGCGGCTGCAGGGCCAGGGGGGCCATCCATGGAGGCTGAGGGGGCACCGCCTCTGGCTCCGAGCTGCCGGAATAACCCCTCCCGCTGTTAACAGTCGCCGGCCCCTCTGACTCTTCCCGGGCGCCGTGACGACATGCGCAGAGAACTGCCCCAGTTGGACATTCACGGACCCCTTGCCATCTGGGGGGGCACAGTGGGGGGGTTTGGAACACGAGGTTTCCCCAGGGTGAATGCTGATGATTATCTTGGGATTTTTGAAAATAAAAAGCTTTCACCAGAAAGAAAAGAAACCTTAAAGCCGCCACCGTGGCTGTCCCGGCAGCCCCGAGGGTCACAGAGCTCTTTGCGGGCTCTCATTTGATGCCCCGTGAGAGATGGGCTGCTCTTGTGCCCATTTTACAGAACAAGAAGCTGCAGGGATGGTGCTTCCGTGACAGGCCCAGGTCACACAGTTGTGTCGGGGCTGGGTCTGCACTCAGTCCAACCCTCAGGGATGGAGGGCTGCAGGTGGGGAGGAGCGACAGGGGAAACCTAGGTTCAGTCTCCTCGGGGGGGCCCTCGTGATCACCCCGCATGGGAAGGCCATCTCGTTCCAGTTGGTGACTGTGTTCGCTGATCCCCTTCTGGACGGCATAGTCAGGAAGAGAAAGTGCAGCTGCGACACTCGTGTTACATAAGTGGCCCAAAGGAACAAGTCCCGAGGCCTGGGAGGCCGGTCTAGACTGGCCGAGAGTGAGCGGCTCACGACCCCCGTCGGCCCTGGTCGTTTGTCCCTCTGGCTTCGTCCACGGTCTGGGGGCTGTTTGCTTAACTTTCATTGCAGCTGAGGAGCAGCCACCTTGGGGTGGGGGGGGAACATGTCTTTTTTCATGCTTTTGTAATTTTAGTTTAACCAGGAAATAAAACAGCAACGAGAAAAAAATAACTTTCCAACCCTAAAATATTTCTGAATTCCCAATGAGAGTGGAAAATCCAAATCCACGATGAGTAATGGGAGCTTCCTAACCACTGGAAAGAGGCCGTTTTAAAGTGGAAAAAGTTCTGCAGGAAACACAAACTGACGGCAAAACCCGAGATCCCGTGGGCTGGCGACGTCTGCGGGAGGCCGGCTAATGCGTGCGTCAGCCTTAGTGAGAGCCCAAACCATCCACACCGGGAGGGAAAGTGGATGAAAACCACATCGTCCCAGTTATAACAGGCGGCTGCACGGGCAGCTCTGGAACCGGGCCGTCAGCACGGCTATTTGGCAGAGCACTGCCATTCCCCCAAAGCGAAGGGCAGAGGGATGGAGACGGGCAGGGCCGGGAGATGGAGGCCGTGTGATTCTGGGCAAATCATTTCACCTCCTTCAGCCTCAGTTTCCCCATCTGTAAAATGGAGGCTACAAAAGCACCTATTTCATAGGGGGCTTTTTTTGTTTTGTTTTGTTTTGTTTTCAAAATTCATCGAAAGATCATTTCCAACATTCATCCTGCAAACCTTGTGTTCCAAATTTTTCTCCCTCCTTTCCGTCTCCCCCAGACGGCAAATAATCTGATGTGTGTTAAACACGTGCAGTCCTTTGGTACGGATTTCCAGGATGATCATTTCACGTGGTTGTTGACTAACACACGTGAAGCGTTTTGCAAACTTAACGTAGATGGAAGTGCTGAGTATTATTAGAATTATTCAGTTGTAACTCCCTTAAAACAGGGACCTGCCAGGGGCCCGGAACGAGCCCTGTCACAGATGGTGACGTCCCAGGGTAACGATCCCCACACGAAAAGCAGCATGTGCAGCCAGGAAGGCCCGGCCCCAGCCCCAGGCGTGACGTCTGAGCTCGGTCACTCATCAGCCACCCAGGGTGAGCCAGCCACAGCCCCGGGGCCCCAGAGGAGAGCTGCGATAAAGCCCCCTCTGGGTCCTGCTGCCCCTTTTAAGGCGTGCTCCACGTGGGGCGGTCCCATGGGCCCCAACACCGGCCCAGGCAGGGGACGCTCTGGCCCCCTTGGTTTTATGCTTCACTCCTCGGACCCCAAGGCTCTGGCCGCTTTCCTGGTTAAAGAGCGGGCCCCTCCTGTCTCCACCATGGGCCCATCTGCTCCTTCCACAGGTCGCTCATGCTCTGAGTGGGCAGAAGCTTCTTCTCTGCCGCCAGGCTTCTGGGGGAGGCGAAACAAGCCCCCCCCAGGGGCCGCTAAGCCTCTGGATCACAAGGCCCTCAGTTCTCTTGTCCAACAACTCCTGACAAGCATCCTGCCTGGCCGGCCCCGGGTCACAGGGAGACAGCTGACAGGGGGGTGCCGGGGGCCTCTCCCCCCACAGCTGAAAACCCTGGAAAACCCCTGGAAGGAAGAGCAGAAGCCGCCTGTGGTGGGGGACGAAGCAGGCGGCACGAAGGCCATCCAGACGCTCTGGCAGCCTCGGGGGACTCCTGCCCAGCTGCAGTCTCCCCACAGGAGAGTCCCAGCTGCTGCAAAGCTCCCAGCTACCAGGGTCCCCGCCTTTCTGGCCCCCGACCCCAGGCTCTGGGATCCTCACTAGTGACTCCCAGGGAGTCAGGCAGGAGCTCTCCAAGGCTCCTTGGGGTCCAAGGGTCACCCTGGGGACCACCAAGAACTGCTGAGCATCTTCAAGGTTCTTAAAGGAGAGTCCAAGAGGGCTGTAGATGGGGAGCAGGAAAGAACCTTGAGGCCCCTGAATCCACTGCCCTCTTGTCACAGAGAAGGAAACTGAGGCAGGGGAAAAGAAAAGGACTGAACTCCCCTCCCCCCCCCCAGTGTTCTTCCTGCTCCCTTGGGCTCCCCGGGTGTCCTGAGCAAAAGAGGCTGAAGGCACATGTTGAAACAATTATTTGTGCGGAAGGGGCAAGCAGGGCTCAGGGATTCACCCAAGGTCAGAAACAAGTACCCGAGGCCAGACTGTAACTTGGGCCCTCCAGAGTCCAAGGTTGGTGCTCTAGCCACTGCACCCCCCGGCTGCCCCAAACCAGATGGTTCTTCTTCCTTCCCCATCCCCTGGGCAAGCTCTTGCCAAGCCCCCTCCAGGCCACCGGGCACCCCCTGCAGGCCACCAGGCCCCCCTCCAGGCCACTGGGCATGCTACGTGGCTGGGCCAAGCTGGGAAGTCTGGCTCCTGCCTCTCCCCCCAACTCCCTGGGGGCCCAGGGGGCCCCTCCTGGCTCTAAGGCTTGGCCCCTGGCCTAAAAAAGGGGAGTCAGAGGGGAGGCCTCGGGCCCCTACCAGCCTCCGCTCACCCCAGGACCCCTGCCCTGCCCTTCTGGGCCCCTGACTAATTATTGCCCCGGGACTGACCTCAGGCCCAGAAGAAGACAAGCCCTGCAGACGCCCCTGGGTGAGAAATGGCTCCTGGAACCAAACCAGCCCCCCTGGGTACAAAGGAGCCCCCAGTTCTCCCCAGAAAGCGCGAGGGTGAGCGCCCCCAGGACCACGTCAAGTTTGGGAAGTAGCAGCTGCTGGGAAAAGGAGCCTGGAAAGTGGAGGCTCCGAGGCCACGCCAGCAGCCCTTACCTTCATAGCAGGGGATCAGGGTTCGCCCTCTGGCCTGCAGGTTGGCCGGGATGATGTAGCAGAAGCCGTGGGGGAGGATGTGATCCGTCTCATAGTAGATGTTCTTCCAGCGATGGGCGCAGGCCTGTGGGGAGACAGGGACAGAGAGCTTCAGAGCGGCTACCCCTGAGCCAGGGCCCCTGGGCAGCGGGCCCCCAGGGTGGGGCCCCAGGAGGGTGTTATGGTTGGAGGCAATGAGAGGCAGAGGGGCCGGCCAGGCTCCCCGCCTCCACACACAAACACACACACACACACACACACACACACACACACACACACACACACACAGACCCCCCCCCCATGAGCTCAATCGGTCCCCAGGCCCCTTCCAGTGGGCACTGCCAGGACCCCAGAGATACCGAAGGGGGAGATCTCGAGCGCTAACTAACCCAGCCTCTCCTTCCAGGCCCTGCAGGGGCCACAGAACCAGCCAGTCGGGGCCACAAGGCCCGGTTGGAACCAGCAGGTCCATGGTCAGCCATGTGAGCCACCCCCCATCTGGGGGTTCCTGAAGTCCCAGGGTAAGCCTGCTTGAGCACTCACTGCACTGGGCTTATGTTCCCGAGGTCCGCCCCGCACCCGGCCCGGCTCTCTGCCCGAGGCCTCGCCCATCCCCACGCCATGAAAAGATGGACGACAGACAAGAGAGATCTGGTGCCACACGGAACACCGGACAGAACCGTAACCCAGACATCAGGGACCACTCCCCAATACAAGCCAGGGGAAGTGAAGCCGGCTGGGCGGTCAGAAGGCCCCAGGCCTCGGTCTCCCTGCCCCCCCCCCCGGTGAGGGTCCGCCCCCCCCGCCCCAGCCCCTTGTGCCACGCTATGATTCCTGCTTCTGGGCTCTGGTCCACGTGGCGGCCGCTCGGGCCGCTCCGACGCCCTTGGGCAAGGAGGGTTTGGGGCAAGGGCAAGTCTGCGAAGCTGTGACGCCTCAGCACTCCGACACTGGCAAGAGGTCCGGACTGAAGAAGGTCTGTGGGCTTTGGCGACAAGGGAAGGCCGGGGGTCAGGGGTCAGTAAAAGATTCTGCATTTTCCCAAACACGGCCCAGCCCTTGCTCTTCCTCCTTGTCCATTCAAAGTCCTGCTCACACATGAAGGGGATGCTGGTAAATGTTTAACAACCAGCCTGGGGTGGGAGGGGGGAGCGTAAGCGCAGCAGACTGAAGTTTAATCCGAATCACGCTCCAGAGGCTGATCAACAGAAACTAAACCAAGACCCGCTTCATAGCATTTGTCAGCTTCCAGGGGGGAACGAACGCTCGCCCCAAAAACCGGCCGGGTCCTGCCGCCTGCTCCTAGGAATGAGGAGCCCCCAGAGAAGAGTAAGTAACATTAGGGGCTGTACGGCCGGCAGAGAACCCAGACTGGTCATGTGGGATCGAAGGGGGGCGGCCGGGGTGGGAAGAGAGGAAGAAGGGCTGCCAGCACATGGGAGGACTCTCTGAGCTTCTGGGAATGCACAGTAATGTAAGTCCCAGTCCAGGCAAGCGTGTCCAGCTCCATCTAAAACGCTGGTGGGACTGCCCGAAAGCTGGAGAGCTTGTGAGCATTTGGGTGTATTTATTCTGTGGTAAGAATAGCTCACAATATTTTACACATGACATATATATATATATATATTTAAAATCTCATGAGTGTATAAATACATGTATGGGTACATATGTTCACGTTTTGTATATGTTGTAAAAACTCGATCTTCTCTAGAGTCCTGCAAGAGAAGCCTCCATTTTATGGATAAGGAAACTGAGTCCGAAAGGCTGCATGTCTTGTCCGGGGTCACCGAGATGCTGAGCATCTGACCTTGGAGCTGCGTTCTGACTTTCCTGACGCTAACCCCTGGGCTGCCCCGAGTCCTGTTTCTAATTGCGCTTTTTCTCACTCGTTGCCAACATGCACCCTCAGAGGGCAGAGGCTTCCACGCTCCGTCTGTGTCCCGGGGCCCGGCACAGAGGAGACATTCGGTCCAAGCGAGGTGGCTGGGGTTAAAGCAAGGAAGCTGGCCCGGGGTCCACCTTCTCCCAGGAGCTCCTCACTCCTCCACAGCCGCCGACATTCACGTGGTTGCTTTTACGGGCTTTGTTGTCCCCGTGTTGTGAACGGCTTCCTTCCTCCCATTCTGACGGGTCGGTGCCAAAATAGCCTCTTATCAAAGAGCCGAAAACACCCTGAAGATCGATGGGGAACCATGAAAATGCGTCACTGGACAAATGGCCGCTCCCGGCCTTGGAGCAAAGGCTCATGTCCTCGATCTGGTCCCACCTTGGGGGCTTCTGGGACCACGATGGCGTTCTTCAATAAATCAGACGCTGAGAGTCTGGGGGCATGGAGACCCCGCACCCAGACCCTCCGCCACCGTCTCCGAGCTGTCGCCGGACCAAGGGCGCTGCTGATGGCATTTTGAGACTCCTGGGAAGGAACCCCCTTAATTACTCGTTTCTTTAGGCAAGAGCGGGCTCGCCGCAGTGCGGTGTTGGGCAGCTGGGCGGCACAGTGGCTGGGGCTCAGACACGTCCTGGCTGCGTGGCCCTGGGCAACTTTACCCTGCTTGCCTCAGTTTCCTCCTCTGTAAAACTAGCTGGAGAAGGGAATGGCAAAACCACAGCAGTACCTTTGCCCAAAAAACCCAAGTGGGGTCAAGAAGAGTTGGACGTGGCTGAAAAACGACTCAATAATATAATAATAATAAGTGTTCACACGGCAGATTTTTACACTTCGAGTACCGGGAACAATCTATTCCAGAAAGGACAGACCAAGATTAGGGAGCGGCCAAGATTTCCAATTCCAGTCCTAATGCTGAGGTGACCTTCGGCCCCTGCCGTGAGGTCAGCAGTCGGAGTCAGAGGAAGGACGACAAAAAGAACCATTCTCTAAATACATCTGGTGGAGAGAAAAGCTAGAATGTCCTTCACCGAGAAAAGACAAGTTTCTCAGTCTCCATCTTCACACTCCCTGACCTTTTTTCTGGGTGTTGTTCCCCTCCCCCCCAAAAAAAAACATCCTAGAACGGCTCTTCCTAGCACTAATTGCTCCATTAATCTTTCCAAAAAGCCCCTTGGGTGGAAAAGGAGGCCCAGGGAAGGCTCACAGGAAGGACATCCGCCCTCCCCGGACCGGCAGCCCGACTGGGCCAAGCCCTGAAGACAGGAGGCCGCAGGAAGGAACGAGAGGGAGTTACCAAGCAGCGAGCCGGCGCCGGCCCGGTTTCCAGGCCCAGACGAGTCTTTGCTTAGAGCTGACAAGGGGAGAAAGACAAGAACTCTCTCCTGGCAAACCCTCCCCTGCTCTTTCAGAGCCAAGGGAATCATCTCTAGTGACCCGGAACCTCCCAGCTCCATTCCAGCTACCACGGGAGCGGCCCTGTCGTAGGCATGGGCGGCCCCATCCTAGGTGTGGGGGCGGCCTGGGTGCAAGGGCAGCTCTGTCCTAAGCGGCCCTGTCCTAGGTGCGGTGGCAGCCCTGTCCTAGGTGTGGGGGAGGCCCTGAGTGCAGGGGCAGCCCTGTCTTTGGTGCGGGGGAGGCCCTGTACTAGGTGGCCCTGTCCTAGGTGACCCTGTCCTAGGTGGCCCTAGCCTAGGTGGCCCTGTCCTAGGCGCGGTGGCAGTTCCGTCCTAGGTGTGGGGGCAGTGACCAGTTTGTGCTTCCTGGATACCAGCTCTCTCTTCACCAGGGAGAACAGCACAAGGGAAGCCTGGCTATCGGTCACTGAAAAAGCCAGTGACCAAAGGAGGGCAAGGACATGGCCCCCGGCTTAAGTGGGGTCACCTTCCAAGGCCACAAGATTCTCCTGTCATCCGGCTGGGCTCCAGACCCCAAAGCAGAGAGGGGGAGCAGGAAGCCGGAGGACCACTGCCCAGGCCCGGAGAGGCAGCATCTGAGAAAATGTCCATGGACGGGCGGCCACACCACGGGAGCTCTCCTTGCAGGGCCTAACAAGCAGCAGCTCGAGGAAGGGCCGGCTTTTAGATCTGTGTCCTCCTTCCTCCTCCATATTAAGACAAACTCTCTGTTTGGAGCTTTCAAGGGCAGAGGAACCCTCACCCTTCCCTCAGTTGCCCTCAGCTAGAACACAGGCTCCCAGTTACATCCTCTACCCTCCCAGTCTAGAGAGTTCATCCCCCAGGTGAGTCCTCTGCCCTCCCAGTCTGGGTCAGTGCATCCCCCATGTCTGGCTCTGCCCTCAACAAGCCCTTTAATAATGCTGTTTACCCTCCTTTGGCCCCCTGGGAGTCTCTTGACAGGAAGCCGGACCAACACTAGCTTATCAGTGCCTCCCTGGCAACCCTGGCATTCAGTGGGTCAAGCATTTAGTAAACACCTACTGTGTGCCAGCAGGTGCTGGGGATGCAAAAGGAAGTGACCTCTCCCCTCCAAGCACAAGCTTGAAGACGCCCTTCCCTGCCCCTTGTTTGGGGGGTTCTCCCTCAGACTGGAGCCTCCTGGAGGGGGGGCACCAATTCACCCCCCCCAGAGACTCAACACTTATCCAGGTGCCCCCTGCGCAGTAATGGAGATAACGGTGCAGGTGAGCCCCTACCTACAGGGGGGCCCCGTGGCTGCCCACAAATACCCCCATGATCCTGCTGCTCCCTGGCCAGTAAGCCCCGAGCACCCAGTCGGCAGCAACTAATGGAACGACGGCTTTACATGGCTCTCTGGCTTGCCCAAAGCCCTTCCCACAGTCATTCACTTTAGGCTCTGAGAACCCAGGTGGTCACAAGGGTCCTGGTCCCCATCTTGGAGATGAGAAAGATGGCTCAGGGGTAGGATCCGCTCTGCGACCCCTCCCCAAGGCCCCCCCACCCAGCGAGCAGCCCGGGCTGACCGGGAAGGCCCCACCCAAAGCCCTTGGCCCTTCAGAGGGCACCGGGGCCCCTGGGTCGGGGAGGCGGCAACGGCGGCTCACCAGCACTTGGCCGTCGGCTTTGGGCTGTCTGGCCAAGCTGACCCCCATCCACTCGTCATCCCGGTCTTCTTTACACGTCTTGCCACAGGACGTGCCGCGGCCCTTTCCTGGAAAAGAAACAGAGAACGTGGCGTTCAGGGGCAGGTTCTAGATTCGGGGGCTTTTGGCCTTTTTCTCTACGGATAAAAATGCCATTGTTTCTCCTCATTAAAAACAATGATAATAATAATAAAACTCCGTCCCAGAAAAGAGAGGCAGCAAAAACGCAAACAGGCCTTCAGAGAGGAGGCCGGGACGGAGCGTCAGGAGTGGAGGCCGCCCCTGCTTCCACCTCCGCCGCCCTCCCAGAGGACGCCGACCCACCTCGGACCATGTCCAGCTCCGTGCACCTCCGGTCGGGGTTGGTGTGGACTCGGCATTTGAACACGGCTCCAGGGGACTTGACCGACGCGCTGTACTTTGACTCCGCCTTCGGAGCGCCAACGAGGACCCTGAACGCCAATGAGAGGGAGAGAAAAGGCATCAGCCCGGAGGGCAGCGGGGCCTCTGAGGCAGCAAACAGGGGCCTGGAGCCCGAGAACAAGGCCAGGGGCCGGTCCGAGCTCGACCCTCAGGTTCTATTCCAACATGCCCAGGCTGGCTCTCGGACCCTCCTTCTGGAGCTACGAGGTCCTCAGAGCCCGTCTGGCCCAACCCCCTTCCCTTAAAGTTGAGGACACTGAGGCCGGAGGGTTGGAGAGGGAACATGGTTTTGCCAGAGGCCCCTTGGCCAAGCAACGCCTCCCAGAGTCAAAGGGAGAGGACCCCGGCCCGCTTCTGGCCCCTTCCCTCCCCCCTCCTCCTTGCCGTGCTCCCCACCCCCCACAATGTCCCCCACCAGTCGTCCCCAGCCTCTGTGGTGGGGAAGCAGCTGAGACAAGGCGGCTGCGTCTCATTAGGGTGACTAGGATGCGCACCCAGTGAAGGAGAAGCAAAACAAGCTCAGTACCCCCCCAAACCCAAAGCCTCTTGGACACATGGGGAAGGGGGGAAGGGGCCATATGGAAAGGGAGAGCCCAACGGGGGGTGAGGGAAGGCCACGGGACCTCAACCCAGCTCCCGCCCAGAGCAACAGGCCCAAGGGGGACGGCCTCAGGCGTCTTCCAGCCCAGGAGCTGTGGCCAAGAAGCAAGGGGCCCACAGCTTGGCAGGCTTCTGTCCTGGGCCCTGACGGACCCCAAAAGGTGACCCCTCCTTCTTCTCTGGGAAAACCTGGGCAGGGGCCAGACTGCTTTGGGAGCGTCTTCCAGCACCCCCAGGGCTCCCCACTCAACTCAGCACCTACTATGTGCCAGCCTCCAAGGCAAGAGTGCAGGTAATCAATACCCATAGGGAGACACAACGGGGAGAGAAGCCAGCCTCGGAACCAGGAGGCTCAGCCCCCCTCTAGCTGCACTGTCCAGGAGGAGATGCCGACCCACCCTGGGGGGTTCCCTCTGCCAGGCTCTGCAGGCCTGGTCACCGGCAGTACGTGAGCAGCTGATGGTGGGTGATAAAATGGACCAAATCCCGCCCGCCCCATGGTAAGCACCCCAACAGAACCAATTGTACCCCCTGGGCTCTGCCATTTTTCTCCCGCTGAGTCTGTATAAGGGCAGCACTAACCTAAAGGCTCCCTGGGGACGTGGGTGGGCCAGGTTCGGAAAGTTCTGCCATTGCCCCCACATACCCACCTTCTGTACCTGGGGTGTCAGGAAGGCCCCCCTTCCGCACTTTGGGTGGGAGAGCAGGAACGCCCCGGGACAAGCAGGTCTGGAGAGCCCAAGTCCCAGCTCTCAGTACTGGGACCCAACCCACCCTCTTCCACCAATCACAGTCAGGGGCACCGCGACCCCTCCAGCCAGCTCGGGCCGTGACCTTAGAACCTTCCTCCTCAATTCTTCTCTCCCTCCCCCACTCACTCACTAAGCTGCCAGATCCCACCACTGTTTCCTCCACAGCTCCTCCTTTGGGCTCCTCTCCACCTAGATATGGAAGGGGCTCCAGAATGTCCTTTTCCCTGCCTCACGCCTTCCCATTCCACCATCATCACTCTCCCCGCCACCATCATCATCACTGTCCCCACCACCATCATCCTCATCATCACCATCCCCACCACCACCATCATCATCACTGTCCCCACATCATCCTCATCATCGCTCTCCCCGCCACCATCATCCTCATCATCACCATCCCCACCACCATTATCATCATCACTGTCCCCACATCATCCTCATCATCGCTCTCCCCGCCACCATCATCCTCATCATCACCATCCCCACCACCATTATCATCATCACTGTCCCCACATCATCCTCATCATCGCTCTCCCCGCCACCATCATCCTCATCATCACCATCCCCACCACCACCATCATCATCACTGTCCCCACATCATCCTCATCATCGCTCTCCCCGCCACCATCATCCTCATCATCACCATCCCCACCACCACCATCATCATCACTGTCCCCACATCATCCTCATCATCGCTCTCCCCGCCACCATCATCCTCATCATCACCATCCCCACCACCACCATCATCATCACTGTCCCCACATCATCCTCATCATCGCTCTCCCCACCACCATCATCCTCATCATCACCATCCCCACCACCACCATCATCATCACTGTCCCCACATCATCCTCATCATCGCTCTCCCCGCCACCATCATCCTCATCACTGGTATCCACATAGTATTTGAACGCTTGCAGAGCACTTTGCAAACGTTCTCTCACCTCCAGGCTCTTTACAGCTACCAAATGATTTCCCATAAGTGCAAACCTGCCCATGTCCCTCCTGTGCTCAAGGAACTTCAGTGGCTCCTTATTACCTCCAAGATCAAGCAGTGATTCATCTTTATCAAGTCCTTTCCCCTTTCTCGCTCCACGTGACTTTTATAGTCTGTGTAATTGCTAGGACAGCGGCACTGGGGAGGCCTTCGCACCTGAAGCTTTAATGCTTTTTCGCCCCCTGATTCTTTCACATGTGTAACTTGTAAATGAGCGTACAGATGCACACGTGTGTGTGTACATATACATGGGACATATATGGTTTTACTGATCTGAAAGTATCATCTAAAAAGCTGGATACTAAGCACCTCTGGTGATGATACCACGGCTTTTGTCCAAAAAATAGCCAATCACACTAACCAGCCGAAGGTTCTCAGAGCAGCTGAATTACTGTCAACAACATTCTACAGCAGTGGCTGAGGTAACGATGTTCTAGATCAGTGGCTGAGTTACCTCCCAGAGCACTGTGCAGGGAAAATTAGCAGTAAGAGAAACATTACTGTCCAGGGCAAGCGAGACTCAGGTGGGCTTTCCCACAAGCCCACAAAAAGTAGGCCCGAGAAGGTAGAAGCCTGAGGTGGGCTCCTGGGGGCCTCACCTCCCAAGCCCGGGACACCCCTTGCCACACCCCCAGCAGAGATGGTCCGGGCCCACATTGGGGGAGGAGCTGGTGCCCTCCCCCCCTTCCTCAGGCCCCGGGGCTCTGTGCCTGGTTCGAGCTCAGGCCAGAGCTGCGTAAAGCAGTCACTGGGTGAGGGGCCGGCCAAGAGGGCGGCAGCCTCAGGGACGGGCCGGCCGCAGGCGCTCGCAGACGGGGCCCACATCTTGGCAGTGGGCTCTCCTGGGCCGGGCCCAGCTCGCGCTGGAAGAAATGATGAATGGTTCTTATCTGAAGCGCACTGGGCTGGTCCCTGGCCAGCCTGATCAAAGGAGAAGGAGCCAGTGGGCGCCCCCAGGGTCAGGCCGGTCCAGGGCAGCTGCTTTGTTTCTCCCCCTCTCAGAGAACAAGCCCGTCCATCAGGGCGGCATCCAAGTGTCTCCCCGGCGCCCACTCACAGGCTCATCCCTCACTCCCTCCTCTCTGCCCTGCTTCTAGCTGCCTCAAGCATCGGCCGTCCGGGCGGGCACCCCCAGCGTGCCACAGGTGCCCCTGCCAGCCTCCCCGCCCAGCGTTCGCCAAGTACTTGGGCCCACGAGGGGCCAGATAGGGGCTTAAAGGAGCAAAGTGGGCTTCCCTGCCCCATCCTGTGGGGCCCTCCAGGAGTCACCAGGAGACCTTGGGCTAGGCCTTCCCAGCCTCACCCCGGTGAGCCTGGGCAGGCGACCTCCCCCCCCAGGGCCCTGGTTTCCCCATCGGCCAGCCCCGAGCCCCTTCCGGCCCCTTTCCCAGAGCCCCTGGTGCAAGCTTCCCCTCACTCAGTGACGGAGCTGCTGCCTTCTGCAAGTCCCCCCGTCACTACCTGGGGTCCGAGGCAGGAGCCCAGGCAAAATGCAGGCGAGGTCTGAGGCCGTCCAAGCCCCTAGAGAGAAAACCGGGCCTCGGGCGGCCAGGGAGACGCTCCTAGCTGGAGATCCGGCAAGTCCGTCCCCCTGTGTGCCTCAGTCTCCTTATCTGTAAAATGGCCTGGGGAAGGGAATGGCGACGCACTTGGGTCTCTTTGCCAAGAAACCCCCCGGCAGACTGAGACGATGACCAAGTCCCGGCCCCGCCGGGGAACGGCCGGCCCATGGCTCAGAGGCTGAGACTCAGCCAACGATCAAAGAGCCGGCCCCCTCCCCTCAAAGGCCAGGGGCCTCCAGAGGGAAGCTGGAGGCCGGCGCGGGGTCAGCAGGAGGCCTTCCAAGCGCCAAGGTTTACTGGCTTTTCCCAAAGCCCCGCCCCCCGGGGGCTCCTGGTTCTCGTTAGCAGGGGTCACCTCGGGGCCCGCAGGGTCAGACATGTTCCCCGGCTCCTCTCTGGAGGAAAAACATTCTATCTCAGGCACCGGCTGACTGACCCCCGCGGCCCCTGGCACTGCCTGAGCTGCAGCCCTGAGGGGCCGTCCGGACCAGAACACGCTCCTGGAGCAGGAAAGCCCAGATCTGCGCTGCCTGGGCCTTGGGCCAGCCACCTCCTTTCCCTGTGCCTCGGTTTCCCCATCTGTAAGAAATGAAAAAATGCCTTCCCTCTAAGGGCTTTGCCACCAGGCTCCAATGAAAGAATTCATAAAGTCTTAGAAACTGCAAAGTGTCAGATAAACACCGGGAATCATTATTTGTATGTACTATATAAACAGTTGTCTCATTCTGTTTATATTACTAGTATTATTTAATAATGAAGGAGGGACAAAAGGGCTGTGTTCAAGGCCAGCCTCCTGATCCTGCCTAGAAATCCCTGAATCTAAGTCAATGCCCCCATTTTATCAGCGAGGAAACTGAGGCCTGCACAAGGGCTCATGGGGGATGGGGACCGCTCCGACCCAGTGTGACGGGGTCGGGAGAGCAGAAGGGCCGCCGAGATAACCCAGGCAGGCGGCTCACTCTCACAGAGGAAGGATCCACGGCCAGACACGGCCCTTGTGCTCCCTAAGGGCGGCCTGAGCGGCACCTGAGCTGCTGCGGTGGCCAGGGAGGCGGGAGAGACCCCGGCTCAGGGAGCTCCCAGCCAGCCGTGATCATCACTGGGAGGGAGGAGATGTCAGAATGGGGGGAGGGATTTAGCCGAAGAGGCACGAGGGGGCCCAGCCTTAGGGGGGTAGCTGAGGAGAAGCCCAGGAGAAGGGGCTGGGCCCCGTGGGGGGAGCAGCCAGGAGGGGGCGTCCCCATGGCCGGAGAGGGGAAGATACTCGCAGCAGGCAGAACCCCCCTCCCCGGCATGGTCCGGATCTGAGGGAGGAGGGGCTGTGCCGGCTTGAGGCAACGGGCCTGGGCGCCATGTCGGTGGGGGCAGGAGGACCCCGAGGTGTGAGCTTCAGAGTGGGGGGTTCCCAACACCAATATTAATTAGCATTTTACTAATTACTAATTAATCAACACAAGGCTGTGAAGAGGTGGGGGCGGGTGGGGAAGAGCAGGAGCTCAGTTTTGACTGATCCAGATTGTCTATAGGACGTTCGCTTTGGGCAGTGGGAGAGGTCAGCAATCAGGAGGGGCTCAGGGGCTGCAAATTCGGATTTGGGGGGGATCACCCCAATCACTGATTCCACACTCGCAGCTGGATCCTGCAGCCCCAAAGCCATCACTGCTTTGTTTGGGGAACTTCCAGCATGGGAGGTCTCTCCACCAATACAGATCAATACCAGGCTTGTGGTTCACAGTCATTTGGGGGGGGCTGGGCCCTGAGAGCTGTACAGGAGGGTCAGGAGCAAGGCCAGAGCCTCCCCAACCACCCCCCCACCACCGGCTCTCAGACATTGTGTTCTTCATTCATTAGCGGCTTTGCTCAGACACTTAAGAAGCCAGTCCCGCCCCAAGAGACCCAAAAGACGGAGCGTCTGGAAGCACAGCGGTGTCTGCAGGAAGCGCCGCTCACACAGGCCGGGGGACGGAGAAGAAGATCCGGGCCGGGGCCAAAGACTTCAGCAGCCAAGCCGGCGAGCACCAGGACCCGCCATGGTGGGCTTGGCCGGGGAGAGACCACCTGGGCCCGTGAGACCACAGCGGGTGGCAAGCACAGGTCCCTGACAAGAGCCAAGCACTGAGCACCCCCTGCCACTAAGGCCCAGCTGGAAACCCAGCCAGCACCCTCACCGGGACAGCACCCGTCCTTCTGTCCGGCACCTCCCAAAGCACCAGCAGTCCCCACCCAAGGTCCAGGGCCTCTGAGGCTGACAGGGAACCCTCCCCCCAGCTACATGAGTCCCGCCATCGCTCAAGGGTCGGGGCTGGTGAGGGGCACCTGGCCACCTTTAGCAGGGAAGGGCTCTCCTATGGACCCCCCAATAACAAGGCTGACATGGAATCTTTCCCCCAGCTACATGAGTCCCAGGGGTCTCAGGGGGTCGGGGCCGGTGAGGGGCACCTGACCACCTTTAGCAGGGAAGGGTTCTCCCATCTCAGCAACCACAGCTGGCACTTGTACGGCTGCAGCTTACAACCACCCCAGAAGCCAGTGCTCCCTGTCCCCTTTCAGGCTGAGGGCAGGTGGGGGGTCCCACAGGGTCGCCCAGTGAAGGTCTGTGGCAGGAGCACAAGCAGGAGGTCCCCAGGGTCTGTGCCATGGCACCTAGCTGTCTCTCTGTGCTCCTGGTGGGAGGCCGCTGCCATTTCCTCATGGCAAGGTCTGTGACTCGCTGAGGAATCGGGGCCCTCCCGGAGGAGCCCCCAAGCAGGGAGCCGTCAGCAGCTACCGCTCACGCAGAGTACTTGGTGCCTGATGCAAGGATGCCATCTTTCCTGCCCAGTGTCCCCGGCCTGACCCTCAGCCACTCACTAGTGGTAACCCTGGGCAAGTCACCTCACCCTGTCTGCCTCAGTTTCCTCATCTGTAAAATGAGCTGGAGAAGGAAAGAACCGGCCACTCCAGTGTCTCTGCCACAAAAACCCCCAGTGGGTCCCAGAGTCAGCCATGACTAAAGCAACTTAACAACAAACTAATTTTGTCGCCAGTGTTTTGAGCCCTTGATCACAGGCACTCCCAATGCTACTGGGGGGACGGGCCCGCTGGCTCAGGACAGAAAGATGCCGCGTCCTCCGCCCTGGGCAGACAACATCTGGGAGACAGGACTCTGACCTGGAGGCAAGGTCCAGGACAGAGACTGAGCCAGAGCCCTCCCCTCCTCTCCTTCAAGGCTCAGACAACCCCCGGTCCTTCCCCCTGTTGTGGTCCCCCTTGGGACCCTCCTGATCTTGCGCCTAATCACATCTAAGCTGTCTCCCCCATTTAAACGTGAATTCTACCAAGGTAAAAACTGTTTTTGCCTTTCTTTGGGTCCGTGACCCTTAACACATCACCTGGCAAACAGTAGGTGTCTAATAAACGTTTCCTTACTGGCAGACTAACCAGAGGCTTTTAAAGGGGAGGCAGGACCTTCCTCTCCCTGCAGATAAAGGCCAGATTCATGACAGTAGGAAACAGAAGGGAAAGGCCCCCGGGTAGAAGAGGAACATGGCACGGACACCCAGGTGCTTCCGGGAGGCAAGAGGACCCAGCCGAGAAAACAGCCCCGAAGCCCCAGCCCTAACCCGGGCCTTCCCCCAACAATTAGCCGGGACTGTGGGAAAGTCACTGCACCCACTACTTCCTGTTTGCTCACCTGCAAAATGGGGATAACAATACCAGAGGCACTTAATCTCAGAAGGGTTTGGAAGGAGCTAATACTGACCGACCAGTGAACACGCAGCGACCCTTCCATGGGCCAGCATCGGGCTAAGTCCCGGGACACAAAGCGGGTAAGACAGTCCTCCTGCTGGGGGAGACAAGACCCAAACCGCCACAGACGTGCAGGACACAAAGATGGACAGACAGAAGGACAGTGGATGGGTGGAGGGAGGGAGGGATGGATAAGTAAATGGATGCACAGATGGATGGATAGATGGATGGACAGGTGGATGAGTAGATGGATGAATAGATGAATGGATGGCTGGGTATATGGATAGATAGATAAAATGAATGAATGGATGGATGAATGAATTCATAGATGGATGAACAGATAGATGATGGATGGATGGATTGGTGGATGAATAGATGGACGGATGAATAAATGGATGTGAAGATGGACGGATAAGTACATATATGTCTGCATGAATGGATACATGAATGGATGGATTTAAAGAGTATAAATTGGTGGTGAAATGACATTAAATTTCGATCAATGACAATCCTATTATTAATGGTGAGCCGATCACTGCCACTCCTGCCCAGGATCACACAGGCAGCTGGCAACGGAGCCGGGTTTCAAGCCCTGTCTGAGACTTGACTCAGCGTGACTGAGCGAGCCACGTGCAGAAGCAGATATTTAGGATTAAAAGAGGCTTGAAGGCTGAGTTACGAGCGAGCAGCCGAGGCCCTCAGAGGCTGCAATGTGTCCCCGATCATCCGGCTAGAGAGTTGTCTGAGGTCGGCTTTTACTCGGTTTTTCCCGACTCCAGACGAGCTCTCTGTCCCCCGAGGGGCCCTGGCTCTTCACCCCCCACCCACTGTGAGCCGCCGTTCCAGGTGATCCCGGTGGCAGATGATAATGCCCAGCCCCAGAGGAACTGGCCAGAAGCCTGCTCAAGATCAATTACCTTCAAAGCAGAGAATCACTGGGATCTTGGAGCAGCACAGAAAGCCCCGGGGCAGGTGCGGCCAAGGGACGGGGCAAGGACAGAGCTGCTGTGGCCACGGGGGACCTTCCGGGATCTGGCAAATGCTGGCCAAGCAGGCAATGTCCAAAATCAGGGCACAGAGCACCAGCCCTAGACTCCGAGGAACTGAGTGTGAATCTCTCCTCTGCTTCCTACCTGGGCAGTCTCCTATCCTCTCAGAGGCTGCGTCCTCCTCTTTAACTGAGGGAACTGGACGAGACGAGCTCTAAGGCTCCTTCCAGGGGGAGATCTTGGATCTATTTACCCAGGATCCTTTCTTGGAACATACGGGGATGGGAAGAGGCCCCATGGGAAATGTGAAAGGACCTTGGGGGTTCAAGGGTAGAAAAGCCTAGAGCTCTGAGTGTTGGGCATCTTCTAAGAGCTGCTCCTGTAACAGAAAGAAGCCTACCAGGAACCAGACTTTAGGATTCCAATTTCAACCGACATTTCTCTAAACCAAAAGGAGTAATCGATGTCACGCAGACTCAGCCAGCACCTCCACAGATGGAGGGAGGCAGGAAAGGGGGGGAGAAATGGAGGAAAGAGAGGGAAAGGAGAAAGGAGGAAGGGAAGGAGGAAAGAATGAGAGAAGAAAGGATGAGGAATACAGGGATGGGAGAAAAGAGGGTGAGATGAAAGAAAGGATAGAGGAATAAAGGAAGGAAGGAGGAAAGAATGGACGGATGGGAGGATAAAGGAAGAGATGGGAAAATGGAGAGATCAATGAATAGAAGGAGAGGAGATATGAAAGAAAGGTAAAGGAATGAAGGAATGGATGGATGGAAGAAAAGATAAAGGGATAAGAGGAAAGAAAGGAAAGGGATGGAGGAAGGAAGAAAAGATGGAGAGATAGAGGGATAGGAAGAGAAAGATGAGATGGAAAAGGGTAGAGGAATGGAAGAAGAAAAGGAGAGATGAAAGAAAGGATAAATGGATGGAGGAATGGATAGATGGAAAAAGGGATGGAGAATGGGGGAGAGGAGAGAAAAATAAAAGAAAAGATGAAGGAATGGAGAAAAAGAGGGACAGACGAAAAAGAAAGAGGGAAGGGTGAAGGATGGAGGGATAAGAGGAGAAAGGAAGAGATGGAAAAGGATAGAGGAATGGAAGGAGATGAAAGAAAGGAAGAAGGTATGGAAGAATGATAATTGGAAGAAAGGAAGAATAGAAGAATGGAGGAGAGGAAAGAGAGAAAAGAAAGGAGGGAGGGATGAAAGTGAAGGAGGAAAGGATGAAGGGGTAGAAGGATGGGAGGAAAGAGGGAAAGATGAAAGAAAGGATGGAGGAGTAGGAAAAGGGAAGAAGGAAAGGAGGGAGGACACACTGATGGATGGCTAGATTAAATGGATGCTGTCAGAGCAGCAGCTTTGAGTTCGCAAAGCACTTAACACACATTATCTCGTTTGGCTTCACGATAAGCCAGAGAGACAGGAAGTGACTCCATCACCCAAAAAAGTCTCAGGAGAACGAAACCAGAAATCTGTTGCTGACTAAGTTCCAGAAGCTTTTTATTCCAAAGGTACCTATGAAGTGCCTACTGTGTGCCCAGGACTGTGCTGAACGCTGGGGATGGAAGCAGCCCCTGCCAGCCAGGAGCTTGTGCTCTTCTCTAGGCCCCTTGCCCACCCACAAACTCGACCCCCAAGCTTGGCCAAGAACACCAGGCCAGCCCCCATGACCTCCTCGGGGGCCAGGAGGGAAGGAGAGCCGAAGCGCAAGGGTCCCCACGAGACGAAGGAGCTGCTTCATTTTCCAGGAAAAAGGAGGTTTTGTTCCTTACTGAGGATCATGGCTGTGGGTCAGGGGTTCAGCCAAACCCACCACACTGAGAGCCTCCATCCCGCGGAATTTCCAGGGTGAGCAGCCCAGAGAAGCCACGGATGGGATGGGAAGGAGAGGCGGGAGCTGGATGCCGAGCTGCCCTCACCGGGAACCCCAGGCGCGGCTCAGGCTCCCAGAGGGGACGGCTGCAGCGCTCCAGGGAATCCCAGGGGACACCCTCCTCTGTGGTCTGATTGCAGTGGGGGACAGAGGCCTGAATGATAGAATGAAAGCACTGGGGTTCGGCCGGCTCCCCTCCCTCCATCCCCACTTTTCGGGGCACTGAAGGCGGCGGGGACCCCCAGAAAGTCGGACCAGGAATCTCCTGGGATGAGGGGAGCCAAGTCAATGCCATCCAACAAGCACTTATTAGCCACCTCCCAAGTGCCGGGGGCCATGTGGTGAGGGGCCAGTGGAGACCCAGAGACGGGAAGGACACAAGCCCTGCTTTCCAAGAGCTGAAACTCTGTGGGAGAAGAAGGCGACAGAAACTACACGGGGATGAGCAAATAAAAGATCCCAAAAGTCATTACAGGATGGCAGAGGCAGAAAACCAGGAATCGATCAAGAGATTTTTAAGCACCTACTATGTGCCAGGTACTGTGCCACAACCAATCTAAAGACAGAAGTGGGCACTTCCCCACCCTCAGGGAGCTTTTCCAGAGAAACTACATATACATCCATCAGACAGCAGTGGTCAGTTAACAAGCATGTACTGCACACCTACTATGTACCAGGTGCTACACTTGGTTCTGAGGACACAAAGGGCATCCCTGCCCTTCTATAAGAAGCCTTTCCCCACCCTCCTCCATGCTGATAGCCTTCCCTCTGGGGATCATTTCCAGTCTCCTCTGGCTGTGACTTTTTGCTGGATGACTCCCCCACAGACGGTGAGTTCCTTGAGAGCTGGGATGGATTTTTGCCTGCATTGCAGCCCCAGTGCTTAGCCCGGTGCCTGGCGCACAGTGGGTGCTTTATCTCTAGCTGACCGGTCTGTAGATCACCAGTTATCTCCGCCATCACTTGGAGGCACCAACTCGAGGCAAGGATGCTGGGTCTCTGCTCCTCATTTCTGGGAATTTCCTAAGAGACCCGTGCGGACCCCAGAGGTCTCCTCATGACCCAGAGGAGGACCAAAGCCCAAAGGTCGCACAGGTAGAAAGCAGATTTGAATCCAGGTCCTGTAGAATTCCTTCCTCTTCCCAGTGCTGACGGGATCCTCCCTTCCCTCAGGAGGGAGAAGATCCCTTCCTCCTGGCACCAAGAGCCCAAACCCAACTAGCCCGCCCCAAACCTAGCAGGCATTTTACCTTCCAGGCCCAAAAAAAGGCAAAGAAAAAAGGCCATTTTAATGCTCTAAGGTTTCCTGGGCCGCTTTCTTACTTTTCCTTGCCAGCATCTAGCTTGGGGGCCCCTTCAAACACCCTTCTTTCTCCTGGGGTTCTGTGACCCTTCTCCCCAGCACCGCACCAGCTCTCCCGCCCCTCTGGGCCTTGTGTCCCTCTCCCCAGCCCAGCCATCCCTGAGGGATGGGGCGCCCTGGGCACAAGGGCAGGGCAGGGCTGCTCTGCCCGCCTCCCACTTGCTCACTTCCTCGAACAGGGCCGGCCTGGGTCACCTCCGTCCTTCCCTCCAGCCAGGGCACCGCAAGTGCCAGACCCCTCAGTGAATGGAGGAGCGAGCTGCCGGTGGGGAGGCAGCTGGGCTGTCCCCAACTCCTTCCGAATCTGAGGGGTGTGAAAGAAAGTCATTTTTGAGGGCAGCGAGCTGGCCGGGGTCCCTCATTTATATCATTCCAGATCAGCTGCTGATGCGTCTCCCCGTCAGGGACAGGGAGACAGTGGGCTTCTGTGAGGGGCCGCCGGCATCTGGGCTCTGCGTCAGCCAGGAGCCCCAAAGACGGGGGTGTGATAGGGAGCCGGTGGGCAGGGCGGGAGACGGGAGGGGGGGGCGATAGGGAGCCAGCGGGCAGGGCTGAGAAGGGCATTCTGAGGCGCCACGGCACAGGCAACCTGGCCACTTGGGTGCTTAGATCAGGCCGACGTCCACCCCCTGGTAAGAATGAATCTAATATTCCAGCACTAGGATGACAGGACCTCAGAGGTCGCCTGGTGCCCAAACTGCACGGAAAGGAAGGCTCCTGAGGAAAAGCCCCAGCCCTCCTGTGACAGATACAGCAACTGAAGCCCAGGGACACCCAGGGAGGCAGCCTCCAAGTGTTCTCCCCAGAGAGTTTTTGTTCCGCTGTAGCGTGGGAAGGGAGCTTACGGTTGTCTTTCCAACTCCTTCATCTGACAGAAGAGTAAACTGAGGCAGGGGGAAGGGGCTTGCCTTTTCCCTTTTGGTCTGATTTTTCTTGCACAACATGACTAATATGGAAATATTTTTTAAACGATTTTACATATATAACCTCTATCAGATCGCTTGCTGTCTTGGGGAGGGAGAAGGTAAAAGAGGGAAGGAGATAAAACATTGTATTCTTTACAAAAGTAAATGTTGAAAACTTTACATGTATTTGGAAAATAAAATTCTATTGAGGAAAACAAAATCCAATGCTTTTACATTTGCATCACTTTCTCAAAGTGGCCAGGACAGGATGACGGACTTCCCGAGGACTGGACCTCCTCCCCATAGAGGCTGAGCTAGGCAGCTTCCAGTTCACCCACTGATCCGTTCCCTCATTAGGACCTTGGTGATCCCTCCCCTTCCCATGAGACTCTCTGTCCGCCATCTCCCCTCCTTCTCATCCATTCATAAGAACGAGGGAGGCCTTTTGGTTCACTTTAGAACCGAAATTTAGCTCGCCAAAATGTGGGAAAATAAAAGCGAGATAATTGGTTAAAGAGAGATTATAGTGGAGCTAAATGAACAAGGAAAGGGAGAAGACCGTGGGCACAGGGACCAAGTACAGAGTAACAGAGTTAAGTCGGCTGGCGAGGGTCAGGCCCCTGGAAACTTCAACCTCGGCCAATGGAGAAGAACCAGATTGTGCTGTTCCCACACATGTGGTTCCCAACAGGCCTGTGTCCCATCTTCACCAGCCCCTCCCGGGGAAACAGGGACCAAGGGTTATACTCCTGGGGAGCCACACTGCTTCCCATTGCTCCTCTGAGGCACAAGTTGATCTGTGGCCTCTCTGAATTATGTCCCTGCAAGCCGCATTAGGGTAGGGTCTGATCTTCCTCCTGTTCAACTTCTATGAAACTTTGGGGCAAGGACGGCCCAGATTCAGGCGAAAGGGGGCTGGGGGGGGGGGGCTTTCATCTGACTTGGAACAATGTTAAAGTGAGAGTCGGCATTTATAGGAAACTGAAAATGTGTAAGTCGGTCAACAAACATTTGTTAAATGTGTCGTTTGCTGTGCAGGGGTCTGGGATAATCCCTGCCTTCAAGGAGGGGCCAGTCTCCTGGGCAAAATGAAATGGGAGCACTCCCCCACGGATGGGCCTTCGGAAGGCCGGCCTCTCGGAGGGGCCGGCTGAAAGGTGCTTCCTAGGCCCCCGCAGCCAGTCTCCCACTGACAAGTCTGATCACATCCCCTCCGGCCCAATGGCTACCTCATGGCCACGTACAGACACACACCTTCGTGGGCTCCTTCCCCTCCCAGGCCACCCGGGGCACCCTGGTTTCCTCCGTGCTCCCTGCCTGAATGGAGGCACTCTCACGGCTGCCCCCCAGGCCTCCCAGGCCCTCCCGCCTCCCAGCTACCCGCTCTCCTCAGGACCAGCTAAAATCACACCTGCTGAAAGCTTCTCCCCTGCGCCCTGAGGTCACCTCCAGTCTGACCCACTTGTTCCTCCTTAGCTGCCTCCATCTTGTCTCCCCCTGTTAGACCGGGAGGGGGCCGCCCGACACACAGAGAAGGCCCTTTGGTGCTTGCTGGCTGGCTGCTCCCAGAGCTGTCACTCAGAACTGCCCCTTGAAGCTAGCAGAGGTCATGTAGCACAATGGCTAGAGCTCTGGACTTGAAGCAAGAAAATCTGGGTTCAAATATGAACTGATGTCAGGTACTAGCTGAGGGACCAGAGGAAAACTACTTAACCTCTCTGAAATTCAGTCTCCTCATCTGTAAAATGGGCTGAAGAGACTCCTCCTCTCTCCTTCCCGGGCTGCTGTGTACACTGCAGAATTCTGAAGGGAGAGTAGTATAAACTGCAAAGAGCCGTGCGCATGTCACTTCTCATCCCGCTATTAGCCGGAGGGAGGGACCCTGCCCCCCTTTTCTCTCCCTCTTTGCATGACCCTGATCCCCATTCTGTGTGAGCTCCCCGAGGGGAGGGATTGGTTTTCACACAGTCCTGATGCACAGTAAGCACCTACAAAGTGTCTGCTGACTGACCAGCTAGCTGTCCCTCCTGACAACCTTGCTCCTATGATTGCCCCCGCTTTGCAGAGGAGACACTGAGGCAGAAAGGGGATCGCCCACAGCTAGCCAAGGTCAGGGAAGGATTTGCACCCCAAGCCCAGCCTCCATCTGGTCTCCCTCCTGCTCCTCACCGAGGGGCTCTGCTGTTTCTTCTCAGATATGCATGGGGCCAAGGCCTGCAGAGAGCCTGCTTGGTCGGGCCCGGGCCAAGGATGGGGCCGGGAGGGAGGGATGGGTTCCTGCCCTCTTCTGCCCCTTTCTGATCAGGAAATTCAAGGCCCAAACGGGCATGTGTGGGCACATGCCCTGTACATACACCCACACATGTGTGCCCACATGCACAGACACATGCCCACGGAGCAGAGGCAGCGGGCAGTCAGTCCCACGGACTAAGGGACTGGTGGGCAAAGCCAGGGCCCGCTGTGTGCAGAGCCCAAGCAGCCCCTGGCCAAGGCCCCGCCTGGAGAACTGGGCGGAGGCTGGACCTGGGCCTTCCACTCAGGACCCACAGCCTCCTCCTGTCTGCCCATCTCCACAGCCCAAGAACACGGAGGCCCCTTCACATCAGCTCCGTCTGGTTGTGAGTGAACAAGGCCCCAGGTGCCCTGAGAGCTGGCCAGAGATCCCGCCTCAGCGGGGGGTCTCCCCAGGCAGACCTGTCCCGCTACTTCCCTGGGGTCTCAGAGAGTTTCTGTGACAACCGGAGGTCAGGGGGTCTGACAGCATTTGTCAAAGGAACATCTGAACCCTGTTCTTGACCCCAAGCTGCCTCTCAAAGTGACTCACAAAGCATGAGGGTTTACAAACTGCTTGACGTACAGGTTGATGCTCCCAAGACCCCACAAGGGGATGAGTGCAGGGCCATCATATCCATCTTAGAGAGAGAAAACGGGGTTCCGAGTGCTTGCGGGGCTTGCCCTGAGTCACACAAGCCTCTGCCTGGGGCTTGCCAGGGGTGCTCCTCTTGGCTTCCAGGGGCCCGCTCTGGGGACCCTCCCTGCAGCCTCGCCCTGGGAAAGACCCGGGACACAAGCCAGAGCTTCCAGGGGCTTCTCCTGGGGGGACCAGGACTGGCCTGGGGGAGCCAGGCTTCCTGTTTCTCTTTGGGTTTTCCTGGTTCTCTCTGCTCAGGTGACTTGGTATTAAAAAGCTCTCAACTCAACAGGTGGAGCTTTAAGCCAAGAAGGCCGAGAGCCTTGATGGCCCACAGCTGGCTGCCAGACACGGCCCAGCTTCTTGACCCACGGCCTCCCAGGGACCAGCCCCAGCTGCGGCCTCTCTGTTTATTTGTCAGCAACTTGGATGGAAACCTGGGAGTCCCAGGGGCGGGGGATGCAAAGACAGGATGGACTGACGGGGTCCGGAGAAGAGAATCCAGCCGCGCCCCCACAGGCCAGGACCTCCATGCCAAACGTTACATCTCCAGACCCTTCCACTGGCAAAGGTGACTAAGGAACCCCCCAGGGAGCTTCTGTTAGGCGGTTTACTAGATCAGAAATTAAAATGTCTCGGTATTATTAGGAAAATCCTCTTGACCTCGGAAACAAGTCTCCGGGATCCCCTCTGAGAGCTGCCAGGCCCAGCCCCTGGGCACCCAGACTGAGAGACTTTGCCAGGTGTGATGGAAAGGTTTATAGGGTTCACAAGGACAAAGCAGGGAAGGGCCCGATAATGGGGGACCATGAGAGAAAGGGCTGGCCGGTCCAATGGTGGACTGTGGGAGAAAGGGCTGGCCAGTCTACTGGACTGCCAGCTGAGTACCGGCCCACGATCCCTCCCTTCCCCTTCCCCTGCCTTGCCCCGTTGTTCCAAAAGAGGCTACTCTGGGCTCTGGAGGTTACACTGAGGGAGGATCAAAGGCTCCAGGAGGAGGAAAAAGGAGGGGACAGGTTCCATTCAGGCTTCACCTGGGGACAGCAAGGGAGGGGGCCTTCAAGCCAAAGCAGCGAGGAGCCCGGGGCCGGCCACTCTGCCGATGCCCAAAAAACTGGATGAAGGAACTGGGGATGCTGAGCCTGCAGTTGCACAGCTCCAGGGAGGGAGGGGATGAGGGCCAGGACCTGTCTGTCACAGGACAGATAGACCAAGCTGGCTCTGCTGGGCCCAGAATCTAAAATGAGAAGCAACGGCGGGAAGTCCCAAAGAGACCGTTGGGTGTGGAGTCATCCCCTAAAAGTTCCAACAATCAGAAAAGTCCCAAAGAGGAATGGGCTGGCCTGGAGGGCAGTGGACTCCTTGTTGGCCCACGCAGCCCCCCACCCATCTTGCAGCGAAAGCTGGAATGCTGGGGCTGCAGAGGTGAGCTCCGTGTCCCGATGCATGAGCAGAGGGCCTCGAGATAATGCTTCCAGCTCTGTGACTTTTGGATACCCACCAGCTACAGCCCCCCCCCCCAGAGGGAAGCTGGCTCTGCCCTCGACTGCCTTCCAGCAAAAAACGTGCTGGGTTCTAGAAGACCCTGCTTACCACCCCAGGGATGCTGTCTCAGGAGCATTCTGGGAAGCTCCCGACCCATCCCCAGTGCCCAGTCCTGTGCCCCAGAGAGCAGCCCTCTGCCCCCTCCAGCCCCAAAGGCTGTGATGGGTCAGACTCCAAAGGCCCCTTCCAGACAGTTCTGATTTGGGGCTTCCTTTCTCAAAGTTGTGCCCTCAAGAAGGAGGAACTTCCTTGTCTTTGAGGGGCACAATGGGGCTGGCCCTGGGCTCAGACATGGGGTATGCCTGATTCTCAAATCACCTACTCACAGGACAGGAGGAGATGCTTAAACAAGCCAGAAAGGCTTTAGGGGTTGCATCTGTGAACCCTGAAACACAAGGGGCCCCACAGCCCCCAAAGAGCCCCTGCCTGGAAGCGGAGAAGGGAGAGCGGCAAGGAATCAGAGTGGGAAGGGACCCCAAGCACCATCTAGCTAAGCAGAATCCCCCTCTAAGGCCCCAGTTCAAATGCGCCCTGAGACTCTGGCTGTGTGATGCTGAACAAGTCACTCAGCCTGGCTGGTTCTCAATTTCCTCATCTGTAAAATGAAGGGGACAGGCTTGGTGTCCCAAGGTCCTTCCCCTCTCCGTGTGGGCTCCCCCTGAATCCCTGGAGAGCTCCTTTGTCAGAGGAGGAGCCACTGCCAGCTGGTAGCGAGGGCCAAGGGCTCCGTCCACCTTGGCTGTACTGTCTCAGGGACAGGGACCCCCACTGCCCCACTCCAGCCTTTCCCAGGCTGCCTCTCCGGGGTGTCTCCTTACCCCCGGCTGCCTCCCCATCCCTGGCTGCCCCTTCCGGGGTGCACCGTGGGCTGATGTTGGGAAGTTTTCCCTGCGTGCAGTTGTCTCCCTCCCCCGCCAGCCGGGGTCCCAAGCCGCCGGTCCCGGCCTGGATGAAGGACTCGGTGCAGCTTCGGCACCAAGTTGCGGGAGGGGGGAGGGGGGGGCGCCTTTCCCGGAAAGTTTGCCCGCCGGGCCTAGCGGGGCACCGGGGGTTGTTAGCGAGTCTCCTCCCAGGCCCGCCCGGAACTCCGTCCCGGGCCGGGGGCCTCCAGCGCCCGCTGCCCTCGGTCCCACCCTCCCGGTCCGCGCCAGCGCCTTCCCGCACGGGCTGGGGAGGGAGCAAGACCGGGGAGCGCGAGCAGGACAGGGGAGCGAGAGCAGGACGGGGGACGAGAGCAGGACCGGGGACGAGAGCAGGACAGGGGAGCGAGAGCAGGACCGGGGAGCGCACGCATTTAAATCTCCAGCCGGGGAGGCCGCCCCGCCGAGGCTCCGGGCTCCTCCCGAGGTTGGGACTGAGCCCGGCTGGGAGGCGCGAGGGGGCTGCGAGGGGGCCGGGCCGCGGGCGGGCCGAGGGGGGATCGGGGGACTCACCAGCGGGTGTTGTCGTGGAAGTGCTGCAGCACGGCGTAGCCGAAGAAGGAGCCGGCGGGCCCCTGGAAGAGCACGGCGTGCTCCGGGGCCAGGTTGTAGGCGGACGCCCCGAGCGCCAGCGCCGCCGCCCCGAGCGCCGCCAGCAGCGCCCGCAGCCCCCCGGGGCCCCGGCGGACGCCGGCCCGCATCCCGCAGCCCCCGCGCCCGAGCCACAGCCCGGGGATCCCGGGCGATGGAGCCCCTCTGCCCGCGCGGGTCCGGCCGGGCGGCCGCCGGTGCCGCTCCCCGCTGCGGGCCGGGCCGGGGCCGAGGGGGAGCGCCCGGGGAGGGCGGCTGCGGCGGAGTGCGCGCGTGGCCGGGCGCGTGTGTCTGGGTGGGAGTGGGTGTGGGCACACCTCCCTGGGGTGGGCGGCAGGGGCTGGGGGCGCGGCAGCGCTGTCCCGCGGGCCTCCGGAGGAAGTCCCAGCCGCGCTCGGAGATCCCCGTGGGCTCGGGAGCCGACTGCGCTCTCTCTCTCCACCGCTGCTGCCGCTGCCGCTGCCTGCGAGCCTCCCACCTCCCACCCCCCGCCTCCTGCCCGCCCGCCCGCCGGGGCTGCCGGGGCCGGGCCGGCCAGTCCAGCCCCAAAGCCTGAGCCACAGTGCCCCCTGCGGGCCGCGGCCGCTCCCTGCCCCGCGCTCTGGCTGGCCGGCCCTTGGGGTCGGCCGGGTTGGGGAGGGGAGGCAGGGGGCTCTCAGGGAAGAGCCGGGCTCTGGCCCTCGGGAGCCTCCCCTGCCCGGCCCAGAAGGGCCCTCCACCCTCCCCAAGCGCTCTCCATTCGCGGGCCCCCCCTCTTCGCGGCGGGGGAAAGAGTTACCCCCCCCAGAAGTCCCAGGTCCCCCATCCGTCCCCTCCTTGTTGGGTGACTGAACCTCCGAGGTCGGGAAGAGAAAGGGGGGGCGGGGAGAGTGCCAGGTCAGTGCCCAGGACCGGCCTTTTCACAGGAGAAAAGTTCGGAATCTGTGGCCTTGGCTGGGGGGGAGGGAGAAATGCCATCTCTCCTTTCACTGGCCTCGGGCTGAAATTTGGCACTTCTGGCCATTATAACGGGCCCAGACCTTGTAACCCTGAAGGGGTCCGGGAGCCGGAGAGGTTTAAGACCGCTAGGACACACTGCTCAGGGGCGGGAGGCAGCCAGGAAGGTGCAGAGAGCCTGGCCTTGGAGGCCCCCCGGCCTCCAGGGCCTCCCTTTGAGCCTCCCCCTCCGAGCCTCCCTGGGAGTTACACTGGATACATGGGGAGACTATCCTAGTATTATGTGTCTCTATTGTTTCCTCCCACGGGCGGGGTGGGGGAGGACCCAAAGCCGCTTCCGACCTCCCCCATACCTAGAACAATGGCACCCTGGGTTCTGGATCCCCTTCAGCTGGAAATCTCTGTCCCCAAGACCCCAAGAAAGCTGCCAGCCGCCAGTGCCCCGGGCAGCTGTCTACACTGCAGACAGGCATCTATCCTCCGGTAAAGGGGAGTCTCTCCCCTCGAAACCTCCAAGTGGGGGCCAGTGTGTCAGGCAGAGCGCAGGGAGGGAGGGGGGCAAAAATGAAGGGCCCTCTTCTCAAAAATCAGCCCGTGAATCCTTCCTGAGACGGGCCCTGAGCTAGATAAAAAAAATAATGCTTCTATTTTACCTGGGGTTTGTGCAAGAGAGTCCCTCTAGTCTACCTGGGTAAAGGAAGGGGCCGTGTATTTCAAACCCCTCCCCCCCCCCAGAGTTTCCAAGCTGATAGGGAAGCACTCACTAAGTGATGGGGGGAGAGGGAGGGGATACCTGGGCTTGGGAAGGGAAGGGACATATCTTTGGGAGGAGAGTGGGCACCCTTTGGTTTGATTCCATTTCCAGGACTGGATGGAGGAGGGAAAGAGCGACAGAGGCTCCTAAGAAAGTGTCTGGGGAGTAAAGTGAGCGACCAGGCTTGTAGCTCTCCGAACATGTGTGTTTTCCTATTATTTCCCATCCCCAGACACATGGCACCAATTCTCCGTCCTGCCTCAGACTCTGCCCTCTCCCCTACTCCCACATATCCAGGAGAGGTCTCCCCTCCCCCCTTCTAGCTGCTCCGTAGCCCTCGCCACCATCCCCTTCTCCCCAGACTGACCCGGGCTCACCAGTCACTCAGTCCAACTCTTCATGACCCCCTTGAGAGTTTTCTTGGCAGAGATACCAGAGCGTTTGCCATTTTACAGATGAGGAAACTGAGACAAGCAGGGTAAAAATCACACAGCTCTGGAGTCTCTGAGGGCAGATTTGAACTCAAAACCTGGAGTCTTCAGCCCAGTTCTCTATCCACTGCATTGTCATCTCATGATACCATAGCCTTAGTCCTCCCATTGTTCTCCAGCTCTCCCGCCATCCTCCACAAAACGGCCCAGATGACGTCTCTGAGACACAAAAACCTTCCATTAATTATCTCATTCCCCCTTCCCCAGCAGAAGGCAAAGCTAGCTTGCCACTGCTGGCTCCCCCAGGCTCCCACCAGCCCCACCTGCCTCCAGCCTCGCTCATCCCGACTGTTCCCCAAATTCACCCTTTGCCACCAAGGTTCGGCTCGGCTGCTGCTCCCGCCGTGGGGAGCCCCCTTGTGAGGACCCTCTTCCCCTGGAATTCTCCATGCTTGGCTCCTGCCACTCTCTGACTTGGGAGTGACCTTTCTGTTCATGTCACATGTTAGAACAGAAGCCCCTCGAGGCCAGGGACTGGGTCATTGTTTTTAATATTTGTATATCACCAACCTTTAAATCGGGACCTGGTATGTAGTTGGTGCTTAATAAATGTTGACGTAATTGGGCAGAATACTCCAAAGTTGATTTATTTTTATTGTTTTTAGTTCTCTTGGCCAGCCATGATGAGCATAAAATGGCCCATCGGAATTGTTGGAATCGACATTTCTCAGAGTTGGGATAGAATTTGGAACATCTTCCTGCTGGTTATTGGCCATTTGTGCTTCTTCCTTAAGAACTGTATTTCTTACTCTTTAGCAATTTCTTTTTTAAATTCTTTGAGACAGAGGAGTGCAGGGAGGGTGGCAGCGGGCCTTAAGGGCCCCCCCCCCCGGGGAAGGGTCTGGCAGTGACCTGAGGTCAGGAGGCAGAAGAACACATTCCCAGGAGTGGGGAACAGGCAGTCTCCATTCCAGAAGTCCCACAATCCCAACAGGGAAACTCAGATGTGGAAGAATCAATAAATCCGTCCATTAAGTACCTACTCTGGGAGCTAGACTGCACAGACTCATCTTTCTTGAGGTCAAATCTGACTTCAGACACTTCCTAACCATGTGACCCTGGGCAAGTCACTTCCCCCTGTCTGCCTCAGTTTCCTCATCTGTAAAATGAGATGGAGAAGAAATCACAAACCCATATCAGGATCTTTGCCAAGAAAACCCCAATAGGATCGTGAAATTGAATCTGAAAGACAAAGCACCTACTCTGTGTCAGGAGCTGTCCCAGGTGCTAGGGATATGAATAAAGAATAGAACATCTGCTCTCAAAGTGCTTGCATTCAGATGGGGAAGATGAGCATGTGTAAGTATAGAAGGAATAAATACAAAGAGAATCAATGGAGAGAAATAAATAAAAGTAGCCACGTGCAAGGGAGTCTGGGAGGAAACTGGTACTTGAGTAGGGAACAAAAGACCAGATGAGCAGGGAACGCATCCCGGCCATGGCAAAGGCATGAAGATGAGAGATGGAATAGATTCACAAACTATACAAACAGGGACAAGGAAGGTGTGGCTGGGGGTCTGGGGAGTGGGGGGGGCCAGGATGCTACTGATGTTGACAGAGGAGGGGAGGAAATGGTCAGATATTCACTTCAGGAAAATCACTTTGGTTCTTTGGATAAATAGGCAGAGACGTGAGGTAGGACCTAATCGTCAACCAGAGTCAGAAAATGGTCACCAATGACCAAGGAAAAAACCAAGTTGCTAACGTATGGCAAGTACGGTAGGAGAGAAGGGCCGGTGAGAAGCCTGGTATGATGCTGAACCCCTGATCTACGGCCCCATCCCAGGGGTCCCAGACTCCTGGGCCACAAAGACAAACCACGATCCCTTTTGCCATTATCCACAGGGTCAGATCCCGAAGGAGCCACATCAAGTCGTTCGAGAAGGTGCCAGTCAGCCAGAGCAAGCTTGGAGGGAGGGTCTTTCTGGACTCACTGGCACTGGAGAAAGAGGCCGAGCTGCTGGGGGCTTCTGGGTGGCTTAGGGCCCTCTGGTCCTGGGAGCCACCTGAGCCCCGCTCCTGCCCACGGTGACAGAAGGATTTTGTGGGAGAGCCGGGATCCAAACCCAGCCCCCTCTCTCCCAAGTCTGATGGTAGAATCGGCCCGGGCCGCTGGCAAGAATTCAAGAGGCAAAGCAAGGAGACCAACGGTCTGCCCCTGGGGCACCTTTGGGCCCAAAGCTCAAGAAGAATAGAGTGGATTGTTCCACGGGACTAAGGTGGGCGAAGCAGGGAGTCGGGCGTCTCCATCTCCCTTTCCTTGCCAACATCACTGGGGAAAGCTTCACTTGACAAGGAAAAGAATGGAGGGCAAAGTGGATGTGACAGACGGGGCCACTGAGGTAGCTTAAATTCCTGCTCCGGGGCGGAGCCTCCAACTGATTAAACTCTACTTTGATAAATAAACCTTTTTGTCTGATTCAGGAAATCCGGAGGAAAGGATTATTTGGTGAATAAGGCTTTGTGTTTGGGGGCTCGGTCCTTTCTTTCCCAAGGATCTGAAAAAAACCTTGAAAATGCACAGATTCTACTGTTAGGGAGGAGAATAAATGGGAACACTGATACCCAACCATACGGTGCTTTGGGGGATAAAGCACCTGAGACTCGGGGCTCTCCGGGGCCACACAGCCAGGCCGGGACCCTCGGAGGAGTCCCCAGAGTCTACATAGCAAGGGGCCAGCTGGGCCTGCTTCCTTCATCTGCTCCTAATCTAGTGGCATTCCCTCACAAATCCAAGCCCCGCTCTTCGCCCTCACCCTGACCTCTCCCCCAGACATCCTCCCTGCACTAACCTCCCCCTTGGCCCTCTGGGGAGCCAGCTAACTCTACGTCCTTTTCTCCTGAGCCCCGGCCCCTTCTATCACCAGTTGTGCCTTAGATCATACCCACCATCTTCCGTCTTGTCTCCTGCTCATGTCCCGCTAAACGAGGGCTGAGAAAATTCCTAAATCTGTTCTGAAGGCCTCCACTGCCAACTCATATGTTAGAAACTCAAGTGGGCTCTCGCTGCTGCTACGAGGTTCTTCTGTGTCCCTCCTGGGAGGTAAGGGATGGGGTGAACAGCTGCCCCCTGGACCCAATATTGTCAGCTGGACTCATCTTTTCTAATCCCCAAATCAAGCTTGTCCATCAGTTGTCGCTGGGAGGACTGACACTCTAAAGAGTTGATCTCTGGGCATGTCCCCTATTCCACACACTGCCCCCCACTTCACCACCATTTCCCCCACCATGTATTTCTAGGTTTCTGCAGGCACAGCCTCATATTTAGTCAGAAATTATTTTCCCCAGTTCTGTAACATAGTATGGCTTGTTTGGGGGTTACGAGATGCCCACTCGCACAGGGTTCTCTTGTTCATGAGATCTTAGTTCTGGGTTAGAAGGAACCTCAGGGACCCTCTAGTCTAGACCCCCAAGTTCTGGGTTAGAAGGAACCGAAGGGACCCTCTAGTTCAGACCCCCAAGTTCTGGGTTAGAAGGAACCTCAGGAACCCTCTAGTCCAGACCCCCAAGTTCTGGGTTAGAAGGAACCTCAGGGACCCTCTGGTCCAGACCCCCCCCTTTTTGGAATTAAGCAAAATGAGGCCCAGAAGTCACGTATGAAGTCTTGTGTTTGTGGCAGAGCTGGGATTAAACCCAGAGCCTCTGATTCACCACCAGCACCCTTCCCACTGCCCCCCAGTCCCCAGGGAGCCTGGAAAAGGGTTTTATCTGGCAAAGGGTTTAAGGGATCTATAAACAAATCACTTGGAAAGAGAGAAGGACACGCCTGAGGTCATGGGCCGGCAGGGGCTGAGAAAGTCGGGAGGAAGGGCAGCTCTCAAATTCCAGCCCGGACCTCTCCCCACTGGGAAGGGGAAAAGTGACTTCTCCTGAAGATATTTTGAGGAATCGACTCTTAGCTTTTCTCTGGGTGACTCGAAAATTCACACCGGGCCAACCTCCCGTGTGCCCTGACAAAATTGGAACTGAAAGCAGGAGCAAATCATTCTTTGTTCATCTGCATCGTCTCCCACATCAATCACTCCTTCCTCTGCACGCTCGCTGTGCTAAAGCTGGGCCAGGGTCCCAGGAAGGGGGGGGTGGGGAAACTATACCTCGGGGGAGGTCGGAGCGGGAATGCCTTCTGTGACCTTCAGCCCATGTAACTGCGGGTGGCTCAATTTGACAAAGATTGATTTAAGCCCCTCCCATGTGCCAGTTCCTGGGTTCAAATCCTGCCTCCGATGATAACGGCTACCTGTGTGACTAAGGGCAAGTGCCCCAGATAAAAGGACAAAAACAGAACAACTTCTGTCCTCTAACCCTAACCCTTAGTGCTATTTGAAGGAAGGGGTGAAGGAGGTGGGACACAACAGGTACATCAATAGGAAATAAAAAATATATGCAAAGTGATACAAAGTAAGCTCAGGGGGAAATCATTAAGAGGGGGTAGAAATCAGAGCAGGTCGCTTAACCTTTGAGCCTTAGTTTTCCCATCAGTAAAATGGGGATAATGATCCCATGGTTCAGACCTCACAAGAGGGGAACAATGGAGAGTAAGTGAGCCAATGTTCATAAAACAAATGGATGACCTGAAAGCTGCTATGCAAACATTATTCACAGGCCAGCATCTGTTATCGAGGCTGAAAAGGTAAAGTCTAAGGAACATTAACAAAATCCTCCCTGAAAACTAAGCCAAAAGTAGCACACATTCATTAAGTGCCTACTGAGTACTGGACAGCGGGCCTAGTCCTGGAGGTGCAAGAACTCTGTACTCCGGGAGTGGAGCCTGTAAGGTCCTGGAGGCCAGAGAGTGTCCGGGGAGTTTTCCCTTTCTTCATCACCCCAACACCCAGCACAGTTCCTGGCACAGGATATGCAAGACAAATGTATTTTGCTCTTCAGACCAAATGATGCACAAAATAGAGATACGTGACCTGGGGAGGGATTAGAAGCTGAGGGTCTCAGAAAGGGCTGCATGGTGTCCGGGGTTGCGTTCGAGCTGAGCCTTGAAGAAAACCAAGATTCTGAGGGGGAGGGTAAGGAAAGAGGGAAGGTTTTCCAAGTTTAAGGGCCAGTCTGTGCAGACCTGGAGATGGGAGATAGAGTGTTTTGGGTGAGGAAGAGAAATCCAGCTGTTATAGCTGGATCATAGAGGGAGCAAAGGAAAGATAGGAAAGGGCCAAAATACCAAACCTAGGGAGCCACTGACACTCACTGAAGGTGCAGGGGAGAGAGGGTGACAGTTAGATCTGGTACCATGTTTGACTGGAGCAAAGAGTGGAGGATCTCCAACAGATCTTGGAAGGAAAACACCATGTTCTTCCAGAGAAAGGACTATGAACACTGAATGTGGATCAAAGCACAATAGTATTTTCACCTTTTTTGTTTTTCTCTTTTTCCTCTTTTTAGTTTTTGTTTGTTTTTCTTTATTTTTTCTTTTTGGTTTTTTGTTTGTTTTTCTTTATTTTTTCTTTTTGTTTTTTTCTCTTTTGATCTGACTTTTCTCAAACAATGTAAAAAATATGGAAATATGTTTTAAAAGACTGCCTATGTTTAACCTATATCAAATTGCTTGTTGTCTTAAGAAGGGGGAAGGTGAGGGAGAAAGGAAGAAACATCTGGAAGACAAAATCTTCCAAAAACGAATATGGAAAACCATCTTTACAAGAGCATTTGGGACGAAGGAAAAAATAGTATAAAATATTTTTTTAAAAAAAAAGAGGAAAACTTGGGACAAGGCTGGAAAGTGGGTGGAAGCAGGTTCTGGGAAGGACTTTAAATCCCCAAGAGAAGGTTTGCATTTGCTCTTATATTTGGTGAAAGGAAGCCCTAGGATCTGCTGAGCAGGGAACTAATATGGCCAGTCTTGTGCTTTAGGAAAATATGCAGTAGTAGTGACTGGGTGGAAGAGAAAGAGATGAATTCGAGAAGTGATATTTCTTGTCCCTTGGTAAGTTGGGTAGACTGTTAGAGATGTGTAGAAAAGGGTATAGAGCACTTAATACCGTGTCGAGCACACAGTAGGTACTTAATGAACATTCATTCCCTACCTTTCCCCCCATCAGAAGCCTCACATCTATGGGTCAGAATGTCCTGGGCCTGCCAAACACCAAAACTGAACTTGGCCCCATCATCACAGCCAGGAAATAACTGAGTAGCATCGGGGAATCATTTCAAAATCAGCTCAGTGTGTGCGGTGGATGAGTTTGTGACCTGCACCTCATCACCGGGAGATCTCTCATTGGTTAAATCAATTTTTTGGCCGTGACTGACTTTTGGTGACCCTGTTTGGGGTTTTCTTGGCAAAGATCCCGGAGGGGTTTGCATTTTCCTTTTCCAGATGATTTTACAGATGAGAAAATGAGGTAAAATGAGAAAACCCTTCCCGGGACTTCCCCCAGCTAGGACATGTCTGAGAACAGGTTAGAATTCAGGAAAGGAGCCTTTCTGAGTCCAGGTCTGGCTCTTTCCATTGCACCACAGAGATGCCCAGATTACATCAACTCCAACCGAGAAGGAGGAATGGCTGAAGATGAAAAGGCAGATCCCAGCTAAGCCCCTCACCCTTGGAAACTCTGTTTGCTCCTCTGGGAAGTGAGGGGTTTGGTTTGGAAGTCCTCCAACTGCCTCCCAGCCCTAACCCTGCGAAAAACCAATCTTCCCTTTGGAAAGTGGGAAAAGGGAGGACAAGGGAGCGCAGGGCACTCACATCAGTCAGCCGTGCGGGCCCCCAGGACGTGGATGATGGAAGGAAGGTGAAAATTGTCAACACCAACTGTAGACGGGCCCCAACCTTCTCCAGGGGAGGGAAAGCCCAGCTCCCCGCTGCCAGTGCCTTGTGTACCCAGAAGCCCCGGGACGGCTTCCCCTCATTTTTTTTTTGTACCCACACCCAGCACAGTCGTGAGCATGGAAAATACTGAATTAAACTGAAATCGGATTAACCAAAGCCTGGAAGCAATGAGAAATGGGACCTTCTGTCTACAGTGAATGAGGGGGCAATCGGACAGACTGCAAGGAAGCATCGAACGCTCAGCTCAAAGAAATGGGAGGGAGATTCAGCAGGCCCAGATAACTGATGGATTAAATAACCAGCCTCAGAATTGCCAAAGTCTCCATCAAGTCATTTCTTCCAACTTCATGCTGACACTTTTCCCAAGATCAGAAAATGGCAAACCACCACAACATCCCTAACGGCCGGAGCAGTTAACCTCGCGTCTATGAACTCGTTCTTTAAAAACCTTGTGATAATTGTGGTTCAATAAACTGGTCCCGTTTGTAACCCTCTATTTTATTTTGTGCATTTGAAATGTATTATTCTGAGAGAGCTTCACTAAAAGAAGCCTGAGAAAGGTGAATACCCCAACTCCTTCCTATGACAGAGGAAGGAGGGCCATTGGAAGGGAACCAAACCTTGAGGAAAACCTGGGCTTCTGGACTCTCTGCTCCAGAGTTCCCTCCATTAGCCCTAGCCCCACTCAGCTGCAGTTCCCAGCCCCCAGGCCATGCCCAGGAGAGACCACAGTCCTGGGCCAGACTCTGGAAATCATTCAGAAGGGTCGGCTACTCTGGGACTCTCACACATCAGAGGCCACACAAATAAATACACATGGGTCAGAGCGCGGAGGGGGGAACGCGACCTTCAGGGCAGAAGCCAGCTCCTCTCTGTCTGCCCCAGCAAGAAAGCAGATCACATTACCAGGCATCCCACAGAGTTTTGAAATCCAGAAGTTTTCTTTTGGTTCAAGGAAAGGGCAGCCCTCTCCCCGGCCTCCATGATCAGGGGGCAGTGCTTTAAGCCAGCCTCGCCCCGGCCTCCAGCGGGCAGTGCTGTAAACCAGTCTCTCCCCGACCTCCAGTGACCAGTGGGCAGTGCTTTAAGCCAGCCTCTCCCTGGCCTCCAGTGGGCAGTGGGCAGTGCTTTAAGCCAGCCTCTCCCCAATCTTTCTTGTTCAGCAAGATAACTGTATAAATATGTATACATATATTGTATTTAACATATACTTTAACATATTTAACGTGTATGGGACTACCTGCCATCTAGGGGAGGGGGTGGGTGAAAGGGGGGGGAAAGGTGGAACAGAAGGTTTTGCAATTGTCAGTGCTGAAAAAATTACCCATGCATATGTTCTGTTTATAAAAAGCTATAATAAAAAATAAAATTTAAAAAAATTTTTTAAAAATCTGCCCAGAAATCTGGTTCAAAAGGCAGTGAGCTCATCCCCACCCCGTCAATGTGCGTGCAATCCTCTGACTCCCTAGTCGGCATCAATCTCTCCATTTATTATTCCTCTCAACAAGAGAGAAATTTGGCATGCTGGTTCTACCTCGACATCAATAGGACCACAAGTGGCTTATCTCACCATTAACTGATAACTGATAACCCTTTTAAACATTTTCCATATTGGTCATGTTGCACAAGAAAAATCAGATCAAAAAGGGAAAAAAACCGAAAAAGAAAAAACAAATGAACAAACAAACAAACAAATGAAGACACTCTGCTTTAATCCATATTTAGTCTCCACAGTTCTCTCTCTGGATTCGGATGGCATTTTCCATCCCAAGCTTGATAGAATTACCTTGCATCATTGCATGGTTAAGTAGGGCTTCAGCACTATTCTGAAGTAGCTTGATCCTGCTGCCAGCAAGAAAAAGGAACTTTGATTTATGAGCCCAAAGGAGCAAGGACCAAAGATGTGCTAGACTACAGGAGCGAATGGCACATAAAAAATGACTCTATTAAAACAGCTAATTTAATAACAAGCATTCAATCAAATGGTCATTTAAAGAAATCACCTCCTAAGTAGAATTTAGTATGGACTTTTTTCTCTTTCATTAATCCTTTGGAGGACAAGGAAGGTACCAGAAGGAATCCAGACCTGTTATTCTGTTCTTACATTGGTATAGGGAACTCCCAGTGAGAAAACTCCCTCCATAAATTCAAGTCAGCAACTGTACCCTGCACTCTTACTGGTTTGCTTGTGCTGGATCACATCAGAGGTAAAACTTGAGCCCACATCTTCTTGGTTGTCATTTGAGACCATGATCTTTAACTTATTCTTAATTCATAAAGATCCTTAATCTTTCCTTCTCCTTCCTTCAAGCCTTTGAAGAGAGAAGCCCTTCTTGTATCCTCCCATCCACTCACTTCCATCTGGAAAGTCCTCAGGTCTGTCCCCATGTGCTGAGCTCTGTAGCTTCAGAGACCTTAAGATTGGAGAGACCTTGCTTTCTTTCTGGGTGAGAAAAGAAATAAGATAGTTCCCCTAACCTCAGCCCAGCTGTCCTGCTCCAGCTTTTTTGCCCTTCTATCCATTCCTTAGAAGCAGGTTGGTAGAAGGAAGCATAAGCAGCCCTCTCAGTAGAACGCATGCTCCTTGATATCAGATCCCATTTTTCATCTTTGTCTTTTCATCTCTAACACTGAGTTTAGGGCCTTAAATACAGTAGGTGTTTAATATGTGCTTTTTGAGATGATGCTGAAAGTTGGAGGGGATGGGAGGAAACTGGGACACTGATACATTGCTGGTGGAATTGGGAATACATCCAGCCATTCTGGAGAGCAATTTGGAACTATGCTCAAAAAGTTATCAAACTGCATACCCTTTGATCCAGCAGTGTTACTACTGGGCTTATATCCCAAAGAGATACTAAAGAAGAGAAAGGGACCCACATGTGCACAAATGTTTGTGGCAGCCCTTTTTGTAGTGGCTAGAAATTGGAAACTGAGTGGATGTCCATCAGTTGGAGAATGGTTGGGTAAATTGTGGTCTATGAATGTTATGGAATATTACTGTTCTGTAAGAAATGACCAACAGGATGATTTCAGAAAGGCCTGGAGAGACTTACACGAACTGATGCTGAGTGAAATGAGCAGGACCAGGAGATCATTGTACACAGCAACAACAATGCTATATGATGACCAGTTCTGATGGACCTGGCCATCCTCAGCAAGGAGATCAACCAAATCATTTCCAATGGAGCAGTGATGAACTGAACCAGCCACACCCCAGCGACAGAACTCTGGGAGATGACTATGAACCACTACAAAGAATTCCCAATCCCTCTATTTTTGTCCGCCTGCATTTGTGATTTCTCTCACAGGCTAATTGTACACTATGTCAGAGTCTGATTGTTTTGTGTAGCAAAATAACTGTTTGGACATGTATACATATATTGTATTCAACTTATACTTTAACATATTTAACATGTATTGGTCATCCTGCCATCTGGGGGAGGGGGTGGGGGGAAGGAGGGGAAAAGCTGGAATAAAAGATTTTTCAATTGTCAAAAAAAAAAAATGTGCTTTTTGAATTGATTGCATTGACTCTCCCGTTGGATGGTGTGGAGTACATCCAATCATAAAAAACCACTCAGAAACCTTTGGCTCCATCCTTGGGAACCTCCGGCGACAGTTACAGGGGAAAGCGTTACATGGACAGGCCGGGATATTTTTCTCAGCATAGTTTCCCTCTAATAACAGTTACTTTTTGTATCATATGAGGCGATAGCTTCCTGAAATTCACATCTTTTTACCAACAACTCTTACATCTCGAACATCTTAAATAGAAAAGATAAAAGTGTTTAAACAGAAAGTGACAATGTTTCCTTCCTCAGCATCGGTCCCATTTCTCAAATATTCACGCAAAGCAAGCCATGACCTCTGTGATACTTGCACAAAAAAGACAATGAAAGTCCACATTTCATTCCTCCTGGTCTGGTTCTGAACGTACTCTCATTTATGGGGGGATGAGTGGAAAAGGCCATGACTTGGGACTACTCCACGGCTAGGCACACCGGAGGCCCCAGAGCACCGCGAGGAAGCTTTACAGAAGGGACAAAGTGACCGTCTGATAATCTGATAATTTCCTAGTTTGATTGTCCTACAAATTAGAGCCTTGGCTACTAGAGAAATGAGGTCAAGAAATCAATCTGCTTACTGTCTCAGAGCTAGGGAGGAAAGGAGAGCAGGGAGAGAATTTGAAACAATATTGTTCTTAAATAAGTATTAAAATTGGGGGAAATAAATTGTATTTGAAAAACTGAAAAAGTTTTAAAAAATAAATGAGTGATTTTTTAATCTTTTCTTCATGCTGCCTTTGGATTTGGATTTCCAAGAAGCTATAAGGTCAGTGGCAAAGGATTGCCCAACATGGTGTGCCCACAGCAAAGAAAGCACAGTGTTCCATGATGAAAGCTGCAAAGGAACAGGAGACACAAATGTTTGTGTCCCCCACACAACTCCCCCTCCCCCTCCCCCAAATGTTTACATGGATTACTTGTGCCCACCCTGCGGCAGAGCCTTCCAGACCCCTATTGGTCCGATCGGCCACAGTCAGACACGCTGCACCGTGGCTCCAAACAGATGATGTCATTTTGGTCCTTTCCAAGAGTGAAGGACAACGGTCAAGGTCAAAGAGTGTGAACACTTGGCGGCTGGGAGGGAAGGCCAAAGACCACGATGGCGGCTGGCCAGAATGAAGTAGAGGTCCTGAGAGTAAAGAGAGAAGAGCCAGATTTGATGAGGCTGTCAGCTGCTGGGAACTGGGGGGTCCTGGGGGGAAGGGAGGGGAGATTTCCTTCACTGCCTCATTCATTTTCCCTGTTTTCTAAGTCCATAATCCTGAGTTCGTGGTCAGGAATTGACACAATGGAAGGGCAACCAAAAGGAGGGTTAGGAGATGTTCAAAGACAGACGCCTCCTAATAGGAACACGAGATCTATTTTCTTTTCCTATTACAGCTTTTCTATAGTACCAAAAACCCGCTTCCCCCAAAAATCAAAACCCTCTGGCGTCACAGAGTGCTAAGTAAAACTCAATCCTGGAAATGCAGGGGGCCGAGCAGAGAGCAGAGAGCCCAGACAGGACGAGGAATCGGGAGCCACTTATAGTCAAAGGATTTTTGAGCTTTCGACAGTATACCATTTCATTCATTCGCCAGGTTGTTCGGAGATTCAGTCAAACTGCCTGGATCGACTGCCAGTGTTTTGTGCTCTCCGGATTGTGGCTTCTTGCCCTGAACCCCAACTGCTCCACCCTTGTGGGCCATTTAACCAGACTAAATGGATTACTCATCTGGTCAAACTTGACCCATAAGAAAGACTCCCCCGTGCATGAAAGTTACACCTAATTTTTGGAAGAAGTCCAAAGAAGGGGATGCTGTGAGGCTGGTGAGAAGCCTCGGGGAGCTTGGAGGGAGAAGCGAAGGACTTTTCTGCCCCACTCGCTGTGGTCCAGAGGGAGCTGGTGAGTCTGGCTGCAGCCCCCTCCCAATCTCTAGACAGCAGCATGTGGTGGGCATTTGGCATTAACCCTGCTCCACGCGAGTTGGAGCTGCTCTGCTTTATGTGTGACAAGAGAGTTCCCTCTATCGTGGTCCCTGCAGCAGCTCCGGATCCCAGGGAGGTGAGGCCGGAACTTTCCAAGGAGCTGGGACGGGCAACCAAGGACTTTCTGCCTCCAACAAGATGGCCAAGGGCTCCGAGAAAGGGAGACATATCTAAGGCAGCCCCTCCAGGCCAGAGAGAGATGCAGCCTCCTCCAAAAGGGAGTGGGGGCCCAAAGGGCCACTTCCTGCCAAAAACCAAGGGGCCTGGCCTCAGAGGGAGGCTCCCAAGTGGGCCCAGAAACCAAGCATCCCCCTTCAGGGCCTGCCGAGGAATACGGCAAATGATCATCTGGGAAGAGAAGAAGGAGCATCTTCCAAATTCAGGGTGTCAGACAAGAACAGACTAAAGGCAGGGATGAGGGCCACTGGGAGATGGAGAGGAAGCACCAAGGAGAACGGGGATGGAATGGACAGAGAGCTCCCATGGGTGATGGAGCCAATGTGCAATAACAACAGGAGGAGCAGGAAAAGGAGGGGAAAGCAGGAGAAGGAAGGGGAGGAAGAAGAGGAAGAGAAGGGAAGAAGGAGGAAGAGGAGGGGAAGGAAGAGGAAGAAGAGGGGGAGGAAGAGAAAGAGGAAAAGGAAGGAGTAGGAGGAAGAGGAAGAGGAGGGGGAGGAAGAGGAAAAGAAAGGAGGAAGAGGAGGAAGAAGAGGAAGAAAGGAGGTAGAGGAAGAAGAAAAGGAAGGAGTAGGAGGACAAAGAGGAAGAAGGAGGAGGAGGAAGGGGAAGAGAAGGAGGAAGGGAGGGATTACTTGCTGTCCAGGGAAAGGGATGAGGAGAAGGGAGAGAGAAAAATATGTAATACAAGGTTTTGCAAGGGTGAGTGCTGAAAACTATCTTTGCATGTATTTTGAAAATAAAAAGCTATTTTTTTTTAATGAAGTCAAGATTCCCTGTGTAACTCCCAATGCTCCTCAAAGTCCAAGTCCTTCCTCCCAACTTCAGCCATTACACACTCCTGTCCAAGTGGCCTACTTGCCATTCCCCAAACTCATTCTCCCATGAGATATCACCTCTGGCCCATATCCCCCATTCTCCCTTCTCCCCCCCATCCCCCGCCTTAAATTATCTGCCTCAATTCAAGGCTCAGATCAAACACCTCCTCCTCTAGGAAGCCCCTACTGATTCCCCTGGTAACTACAATTCTCTCTCTCCTCAGTTATCCCAGATTTACTTTTCTGAATCTGCTATTCCCCCACAAGAGCAGGGACTGATTGTTCTGTGTTCGGTCTTTGCATCCCCCTCAGCAGTCCTACCTCAAATCTTACCCTGGTGAAGACATGAGGCAGACCCCTGAAGGCTCTGCCAAAAAAACCCAAGCTAGGTCCGGTTCTCCCACCTGGGAAGGCGTCCAGGAAGGCCCTGGGCAACAGGGACCGGCCTAACTATCCTCCGGGGGCCAAGAGCAGCCGGGTCACCCAGAGATGGAACTTTTTGGCCGCGACAACCCACAAGAGAGGGAAAGAGGCAGAGTGGCCCTCCACCTTGCTGTTCCCACAGTGCTCATGGCAGGGTCAGCAAAGGGAGCAGAGGGTGCTGAATGATGAAGTTTTTAGACCATCAGTAACATTTACCTCATCAATGAGAGAACCCCATGGAGTTATTAGGAGGATCAAATGAGATAATAACTGTCACACACTTGGCACAGTGCCTGGCATACAGTAAGCACTATATAAATGTTAATTGTTGTTTTATTGCTATTATTATTATTTATTATAAATATATATTATTATAAATATTTATATTTATTATTATTATCAATGACCAATAAGTGAACAAATTGTTGAAGGAAATGAATCACCTCCTTTCTGCCGTTCTTAATATAAATGAAACCAAAAGACAGAAGTTGCAGGAAAAAGGCTCATAGGTTCTCCTTAGACAAAGAAGTGGATTCTATTAATGTAAATAATGAAGCCCTAACGTCATCCCTTGTACTAGAATTTACACTATTCAAAGTCATGATTATGTAAAAGATGATCCCTGGGTCCAACCAAATGGAAAATCTGCAAATTCAAATAACGCAACTTCTTCATCAGATTCTGGTCACACTAATTGGGACCTGGCCATAGATCTCCAAGCTTCACGCAGAATCTTGTGGGATATTTGGTCTTCATGCCAGCAATACCGATGCTGAGTATTTATGAAAAGATTAACAGCAAAATCATTATGGCTCCCAACATCAGTTGCTGCTGGCAAGATGGTAGAGAAGTGATAGATCTTATTTAGTAGAACTCTCCAAATTAAATCAACATGTGAAATTAAAAACAATGACTTAAAAAAAAATAAGGTGTTTATTAAGCACTTATTATGTGCTAGAGGCTGGACTAGGGCCGGGGATACAAAGGACAGCCCCTGCCCGCAAAGAGCTTGCATTCTACAGTGGAAAGACAACATAAAAAAAAAGGAAATTAAGGAAGAAGAGGTGAAGGTCCCCCAGGAGGACATGGAGAAGAAGTCCAGAAAATGAGAAAAGGATAGTCAGGAAAGGGGAAAGATGCAGAAAGGGAAAAAAATCTGTCAAAGTAGGGTGCAAGAGAGAAATGAAAATGCAAAAGCTTGTAGATTATACAGATTTATGCTTCTATCTTACAGACATTTCCTTCAAAAATTAACTCGTCGGCACTGGCCGTGGTGATCACCAAACAACACAAAGAATACGAATGACTGTGTCTTAATTGACAGGAAAAGATTTATTGATGTGAGAATTAGCCCCGAGTCTGCTATCTGTGCACCATTGGACCAACAATTTGTCAGAGCTAAGATCAAAACTTCTTGTAAACAAAAAGAAAGCTTAGTAATGGAAAAAATATGGCATACAAGAAAGGAAATATAACCCTGAATTATTTAAACAAAGCCATTGGAAATCAAAAATGGGAAATGGACGGCAGGAATGACCGACTGTAAGAACTTCATCCAGAATTTAAGCCATTATAAATTAACTGTTGAAGCAGCTAGGTGGTGCCATAATGGATAGAGTCTTCATGAGTTTAAATCCCAGTCTTAGACTCTTTCTAGCCAGGTGACTCTGGGCAAGTCATTTAACCATGTGTGCCTCGGGTTCCTCATCTATAAAACAAACTGAAGAAGGAAATGGCAAGTCACTCCAGCATCTGCCAAGAAAACCCCAAAATGCGGTCACGAAGAATCAGACACAACGGAAAAACAACTAAATTAATTGCTACAACCAAGATAACAAAAGAGCCCAGAAAGCTTTTTAGTCAGCAAACACTAGACTTCCTTGCCAAATGGAGAGAGATGGCTGCCAAAGACAAGGCTAGGTCACAGTATAAACCATTTATAAAATCTTAGGAAGCAGGATGATGGATGATTATGAGCAATCTTGTCTCCTAAAGCAGAGAGAAGCGGTGGAGGGTGAAACCAGTCTAAAGAAAGCTTGGCAAGACATCCAGCTAAACAGAGTCATCCCAGGAGCACTGAGGAGTGAAAACAAAGAAAACTAGAAATGAAGAAAAACAGGGGAGAACGGCAAAAATTATAACCACAAACTGTTTTCTCTTTCCAAGGATAACAGAAGCACCACACTTGGACCCTAACCTCACAGTCCATGAAATGTTTATAGAAGCAGGAGAGATAGTACTAAAGGGAACAAAAATGGGGAGAGAAGTCAGACTGGATCAGGTAGAAATAGAAATCTATTTACTCTAATGGTGAGAGTATTTGAAAAACCGATTTACAAGGTCTAAAGGAGGCATGGGAAAAAAAAAATCTCAAACCTGATTGGTTTCCTCAAAAAGTGGCCAAGAAAACATTAACAACTAATAAATTATATGTATAATAAACTATACAAAGTCTTTGGGAAATTGATCTATACATAAACAGAGGCCGTGCCCAATGACGGTATTAACAGGAAACAAATGAGCTTTTTTGCAAATGACATTGACTAATGGATCATGTCTTTACCATCTCACAATTGACTTAAAAACAAAGAACACACTAAGTCTCACTGCAATATTTGTGGGTTAATTATAAATTTGTCTCAGCAAAACATAATACTTCCTTACTGACTCCTTTATAACTAGGGGTTTCTCGTCCATACATCAAGATCATTCAAGATTCCTTGGAGGAAATCACAGTAGAAATAACCCTGTGTTCAGTGACCCTGTGCTAGCAAACATCAGGCAAGGCATAGAAAGAGATGGATGCTCACCCAAAACAGTTGCCGCTGTGACGGAGGAGATCCAACGCGAAGTCCAGCCTGAGGAGGAGTTTCCTTTGGATGATGAGTTCTCCAGATGTCCTCGTTTGCACGTGACAGTGTGCTGATTACATCAAGTCCCAAGACGTGGCCCGTTGATCTTCATACAAATACTGAAAAAGACCAAATAGATAATATCTGTGGTTCTGATTTCAACTGAATAATACAATCTTTAGAGTCTGTCCAAAAGTATATTTATCCTGGGCAAATCATGCAGATAGATAATGAGCTAGGTTTAGTTGAAAAGGAGAGGATTTTTCACAAGAATTGTTTTCAGGAAATCACAAACCCCAATGTTCCCATGAGAGTAAAGTCCAATCTTCTCAACACTAACATCTTACCATCATTGCTTTGTGGGAGTAAGACCGAGACCACCCCTGAAGAACCACACATGACCATCCCGGGGAGGGCAATGGAAGGGTACACGGTGGGTGTAAAATATAATCAATAAGGAACTCCAAAAGAAAGTAGTAAAGGACAACATCAAATAAAATATGTGGATAAATATTGCAAAGTGTTTAGCACAGTGCCAGGTACACAGTAGGTGCTCTATAAATGCTAGCTATTATTAGTATTACTAACTGAATGATAGAAAGAGAAGATGGGCAACCACACGAGGAGAGCGGAGACTCATGGGTAAGGTGTCCTTGGTGGGTCGGGAGGAGCAAGGGAAGCCTCTAGCCCCTTGGTGGACTTTTGAGAGGTCACAGACAGAAGACACAAGAGATGGACAGGTATGGATAGGTTACAATTTGCCCTAAACATGGTTTGGGGAGAAGGAGGGAAGGTGGACTGAGCAGAAACTAGAGAAAGAAAAGAACAAGGGAAAACAGAGGTACAGCCTCAGTTTTGTACGGGCAGTCACCCAGTATTAAAAGACCTAGAGAACATCCTCTGATGTGTTGGGTGGATATTCCAGGCAACCTCCTGCAAGGACATGAACCAGCATTGAGGGAGAAAGACCTGGGTCACACTCCACCCAGGACCCTCTCTCCTCTGCTTCCGAGAATGCAGTTTCCTTCCCAGAATCAGAATCAGCCAATCTGAGACTTGAAAGGAACTTCAGCATCACTTAATCCTTCCCCAACAAAAACCCTCCCCAAATGTGAGATATCTGACAGCTATTGTCCGGCCCCTGCTTGATGATCCCCAAGGAGGAGGACCCCGTCGCCCCCAGGGGTGTCCCATTCCCCTCCTCCACTGGTTCCTTTGTAATTTCTTCCCATTTCTCCAATGCCACTTCCTATGGGACATTTTTTTCCAATTCTCTCCAATTATGGGTTTCTCCTCCCAAAAAGCACCTTGTTCCTATTTGGAGGACATATACATGTGTGTGTATTCTCTTCCCAGATAGAATGTAAGCTCCTGTACAATGCGACTGTCAAACATACGACACCTGCTGATGTTGTCAGAAGGAAACGAATGCACGGCAGGTATGGGGGTGCTCAGTTGCTGCATCACTTACTTTGGGGAGTTCTGAGCTGAGCTATGGCTAAAGGCAATCGGGTCTGTCCGGAACCACTATGATGGCCCCTGGGGCCCAAGAGAGCCAGAAGAGGAGAAATTCCAAGATCCCAGGGCTGTGGAACAGGGTGGTGAGAGAGAGCTGGGGGACCTGGCCAGAGAAAGAGGAAGAAGGAAGAGGAGGAGGAGGAGGAAGGGAATGAGAGAGATGGGGGGAAGGGTGGTTCCTATGTCAATTGGTCAATAAGCATTTATTAAGTGCCTACTGTGGGCCGGGCACTCCATTAAGTGCTGGTAATGCAAGAAAGGCAGAAGACAGCAGTAAGTGCTCTCAAAGCCCTCGGAGTCCAAGCGCCGGTCATCCTAATAACCAGAATTTGCGCCGAGCTCTGCGGTTTGCAAGCCTTTGGGATCTGTTATCTCATTGATCCCCATACCAACCTATATTCCTCGATTCTAGCCCCAGATGAGGAACGGCACCCGTCTTGCCATCAGAAAGCATCCAAGGCAAGGTTTGAACCCAGGTTTTGCAGGCTAGAGGCCCTAGAAGGAAGCGCCAGATGCTTGCTGGGAACTAGCAGCGAATCCACACACATTTTCCTAGGGAGAGAGGCCTCCCCCTAGAACTTCTGGGTCTAAGGGAGTGGGGGAGAGGAAGTCACTGAGGCAGGGGACAGGAATAGCTCTTGTTTTATAGCCGCTCACAAGGTCCTTGTTACAAACAGTTCTGTCATCAGGGGATCACTGTCACCTCTTCAGGAAAAGATAAAGCAAGAGAGCACTGGAAATATCTCTTGGCGGGAGGGCTATCTGCCATATGGCACCCTCAGGGATGAACTCATTTGACATCAAAGGCCGGCCGACAGTGCCAGCCGGTGCCCAGGCTGGGGCTGGCCAGGGCATCCCTGCTCTGGGTGCTTCAGGACAGGGGCTATGGTGGGGAGAAAGGAGGACCAAGAAGAGTCGCCTCGGGTGTCACGGGCTGCCATGAAAAACCTACAGAACACACTGACGTCTTGGGGAGGAAGGCTCTGCAGGTGGACGCTGCCTGGGCCCTGAGTCAAAGAGAAGAAGGGACAGTGAAGAGGCCTTTGGGAAACTGGGGGGCACTTTTAATAATTCCAAGTTTCTCTTTGAATCAGGAGCCCATTCTCGACGTGGAAACATTCTATTTCAAGGATGCAAGTCACGGAATACCAAGGTCTCGAAAAAAATATAAAGATAATAACATAACAAGCTGTACCCATGACAAATAAGGAATTATACAGGAAATCTATGATGGAGGGAAAACACGGGCAAGCCATGTAGCAAGAACAGGATAACTAGGGGCAGCTGGGCGGTGCAGTGGCTAGAGCACCAGCCCTGAAGTTCAAATCTGGCCTCAGATACTTAAGACTTTCTGGCTGTGTGACTCTGGGGAAGTCACTCAGAAAAAAACAATTACTTTCATAGGAATATAACGCTTAGAATAAGGGCAGTAACAATCTTTCTGTACGTCACCCTGCTCAGACCCCCACTGGAGCGCAATGTTCACTTCTGGGCAGTCCATTTTAGGGAGGGAGGACCCTGGAGTGCACCTTGAGGATGTGCAGGATGGTGAAGATAAGACATCACAAAGGAATATGGGGCGGTCCGGAAGCCATCTTCACGATTCTGAAGCCACATGCTTCAAGCCCTCAGTAACTGCCCTGAGAAGTAGCTGGTCCAGTGGCCAAGGGTCTAAAGCGGGCCCTGAATCCAGTCTTGCTGAGGTTCTCCCCGCCCCCCAGCCCCGGCAAATGGTTTCTCGTTGAACTTTCCCATTAGTGGCAGGAGGACGGCAGCCAGTCTCTGTCACAGCGTATTTGTAAGCAGGGAATCCATCCCATTCCCTGAACATTGACCCCTCCGGGGCCTTCCAGGTCCCCACAGTCTCCAGCTTTGGGCTCTATCTTTCTCCTCCCTCCCCACGGCGGCCGACTCGACAAGGGACGTAATCTGTCCCCTGGCTAGACAGGGGCGCACGTGAGTGCCCCAGAGAGCCCCCCCTTTGTGACGGGCCGTTTTAAGCAAGAGCTGACAAGAGGAAAACATTTCTGGCTGAGAGGCTCCTGATTTCCCTGGTCTGATGTCATGGGCGAAGCACGCCGATGCAGCCTGGGCTGCTCCTATGGAGCCCCAGCCCCTGACGGATGAAGGCGGCCTCCCTTCTGTCATCTGGGCTCCTCGACTGCTCAGAAGAAGCTAGATAAGAAGCTTCTCATCATTTTTCTACTGAGTGGCATCATTTCTGGGCACTTCTCATTCCCCAATCTGCCATTCCCCCATTCCCACACAGACCACCCAGGGCTTGACGTGCTCCTTTTTAAGATGTATATTTTACATCTTAAGTTCCTCGTGGACAGGTTTTATTTCTCTCTTTTTTCCCTCAGTCTTTGTAAGCCCAAAACCTCATAGTAATTTCACTGGTATAAAGAATTCCCAGGGGCAACTAGGTGACGCAGTGGATAGAGCACCAGCCCTGAAGTTAGGAAGAACTGAGTTCAAATCCAGTCTCAGACACTTACCATTTCCTGGCTGTGTGACCTTAGGCAAGTCACTTAACCCCAATTGCCTCAGCAAAAAAAAAAAAAAAAAAAGGAATTCCCTGAGGAGCTAACTCCCTGCTAAAGCAAGTTGGTATGTTCTCAGCCCATCAGGCCCATTCTCCATAGAGCAGAAACAGGCCATGAGCCAGGATTTTCCCAAGGCAAGCTCTGCTCACGAACAGAACCACAGAATCAGATACTCGATTAATTGGTTGGACTCAACCGGGGGCTCGCTCTAATCCAAGGGTGCTTGGGAACCCCTTTTCCCAAAGATGGCTATTAAGTCAGCTCGGACTTAAGTCTTGCAGTATGTACTAAAAAGCATCTTCTTTCAGTCTGTTTCACAGCAGCACTTTGTTTCCATTAAACAAATGCAATGCAATATCATAAAGAATTTAAGACAAACAGGGATGAGAAATACAGAGAAAGCTGGGAAGGAGTTTATTAAACGATGCAAGTTTAAAAAAACAAAAAGCAGACTCAATCAACAAGCATTTATTTATTAGGCACCAATTACATGCTAAGCCCTAAGGATACAAAGTCAAAATGGAGCCCTTTAATAACAGCTGAAACCTACAGAGCAATTTAAGGTTTACAATGTTCCTTGTGTTTGTTAATTCCTCTTATCTTCATTACAACCCTGGGAAGTGGGTGCCATAAGGATCTTCATTTTACTGATGGAGAAAGAGGTAGAGGTTAAATGACTTGCCCAAGGTCACACAGCTAGCTGTCTTTGGCTGGATTTGAACTCTGGTCTTCCCGCACCACCAGCGGCCTCAAGATTCTGTTTCCAGGGAATAGAAGAATCAGAAGAATGGTGCATTTAAGCACCTAAAGAAATCCTGGAGATTGACTGATTCACTTGCTTGGAACCGACTTTCACTTCACCTTAGGGGCACCATCACTAAGTCGCTGCCATTTCCCTCTCTCCTTTCCCAGGTCCCCTCTATACACTATCTTCTCCCATCAGGATGTAGGATTTGTAATGTCGGGGACTATCATGCTTTCTTATCAGGTGTCCCCCCAGTACTGAGCACAGTGCCTTGCATGCAAAAAGCATTTAATAAAGGCTTTCCTAGTCATACGTCCAGTTCGAGATGGGATGGGGAGAGACAGCACCACGCTGTGATTTGGGAGCTATTTTTATTAATGCAGATTAATTTTATTAATGCAGAATTAATTTAATAACAAGACTCTGCTCCTTACATTCTCAGAGGGTTTATCGGTCAAGTGCTTTCCCTGAGGCAGACGGCTCACAGGTGTCAGAATTGGGACTTAAAACAAAGGTCTTCCAGGCTGTGGGGGCGGCCCTCTAACCAGCATGCCATACTGACCAACCGCCATCACGCACAAAGAGCAGAGATGGGAATGAATGGACAATTCTGGTGACGACTCGGAGGGTGTGACTCAGAAGTCATGGGGATATTTGGTGTAGAAAGTACTTGTTTTTACCGTACAGAGTTATAAAGAAAATTCAGTCAGTTTTAATAGAATCAATAGTGTTTTTTATTTTGTCAAATTGTGAGTTCTTATCCCAGAAGCTAGAGTCTTTGGGAATTTTGTTGGGGAAACTGGAAAACAGTATGGCAGAACTTGGGCTCAGACCAACATCTCACACCATATACCGAGATAAGGTCAAAATGGGTTGATGACTTAGACATAAAGAATGATACTCTAAGAAAATAAGGTGAAAGGCTAGTTTACCTGTCAGATCTTTGGAGAAGGGAAGAATTTATGGCCAAACAAGAAATAAAGAACATTATGAAATGCAAAATGATCATTTTTATTACATTAAATTAAAAAGATTTAACCCCAAAGGCTCTCAAACTGTGCATCTCTTTTGATGCAGCAAAGTCTCTACTGGGTCTGTATCTCAAAAAGAACATAAAAAAGGGGAAAAGACCCACATGGGCAAAAATAGCGGCCTTTTTTGTGTGACAAGGACCTGGAAACTGAGTGGATGCCCATCAGTTGGGGGATGGCTGAATAAGTTGTGGTATATGAAGATTATGGAATATTATTGTTCTGTGAGAAACTACCAGCAGGATGATTTCAGAAAGGCCTGGAAAGACTTACAGGAACTGATGCTGAGGGAAATGAGTAAGACCAGGAGATCATTGTACACAGCAGCAAGATTATAGGATGATTAACTGTGATCTCTTCACATCTCTTCACGTCTCTTCACGTCAATACACTATGTAAGACAATCCCAATAGAACTGGGATGGAAAATGCCATCTACATCCACAGAGAGAACTATGGACACTGAATGCAGATCAGAGCATACTATTTTCACCTTTTTTGTTTTGTTTAGTTTGCTTTTTCTTTCTTATGATTTTTTTTCCCTTTCATTCTGATTTTTCTTTCACAACTTGACTTATATGGAAATTTATTTAAAATGACTATATGTTGGAATCTTTACAAACTGTTAAGCCATTAGAGTTGATAGAGACAATAATTATCCAATTTGGCATGGTTCAATATGATTGATTTGATCTTAGAAGGAGATATTTGGGGCCAGAACTTGAAACAAGGTACTAACTACAACTGATAGAAACGATGCTTGTGTTCACACCTTTAGAGAGCTCATAGAAGCAAGAAATATTTAAGTACTCATTGGAGTTCACATGTTTGGGAGATTTCAGAGTTTAGAAAGAGATATCTGAATTCACACCTCCCTTGGAGCTCTTAGGGCCAGAGAGCATGCTGGGAGATATCCCACAATCCCACTCTCGGAGAAGCAGCATAAATACAGCTCCAGTGAGCCACTTGAGAGAGTTACTTGGGAACATTCCCAGGGGTCGGAGAGGAGAACTCTGGGAGGAAGCCCACGAGCCCTATCTTCGAGGAAAGAGAGATTCATTGTATCTTTCACCTCGGTGCTGGCTGAAGGCTGAAGAAAGCAGAGGCAGAAGCCAAGGAAAAAGCTGTAAGAGCTCTTGGAACCAAGCAGAAAGATAGGCCTCTGAGCTAACTGGGCTATACTGAAGGACATAATTAAAGATCTGATCTTTTTATCAGCTGGCTGCGATATGGAGTAATTATTTACTTGTAACTGAAACTAAGGCTGCCTCCAGAAAACCTCCCTGAGAAACCTGCTTTCTCCCAGAGAGAACTATTATTATTATTTTAAAGAAGAGAAAAACACCAACAACTATACATGTAAAAGATTTGTCTTGAGGACAGGAGAGGGAGGAAGGAAGGGAGAAAAACATTTGAACTCAAAATTTTACAAAAATGAATGTTGAGGGGCAGCTAGTTGGTGTAGTGAATGGTGTAATGAATGGAGCAGTGGCCCTGAAATCAGAAGGACCTGAGTTCAAATCCGCCTCTGACACTTAATACTTCCTAGCTGTGTGACCCTGGGCAAATCACTTAACCCCAATTGCCTCAGTTAAAAAAAAAAAAAGTTGAAAACTATCTTTCCATACAATTGGAAAAATCAATACTACTGAAAATGCATTGGTTTAATAAAACATCTAGTTTTTTCAAAAGGAAGAAGGAGAAATCTTCTCTTTTCCTTGCATAGCTCCTACTCACCCACGGATTTCAAGGGTTCTTTAAACTCTGGGACCATAAGAACATTCCAACAGCTATTTACAATATCCTTACAGTATTTTGCACACTTGTTTGTAATTACAGTTTCCCATTTTGTTCCACTTAATTCATTCGTGTTATTAGTCCTTGGTAGCAAGGCAAACATCCAGACCATTAAAGCAATTCAGTTCAATAAACATTTATTGCCACTTGCCAAGTCCTAGGCTGGCTCTTATGGGAAACAGCCCAAGGAAAGGCATCGAGGAAGAAGACAACAGGCAAGTCGGGGACCAAGCAATTAGTTAGGATTTGGTACAAAATGCATCTGGGGAAACAGGCTGGAGCCAGACTGGGAAGGACTGGAAACACCAGAAGTGAGGGGTTTTACCTTTATCCTGGAGGTAATAGGGAGCCCCAGAAGACACGAACGGATCTTAAGAGCCTTAAGAGAAAGAGAATCCTCTTGAAGTAGAAATCACAGGAGATGTGCAAGAATATGTCTCCTTCCCACTTCACGGCCCAGGTAATCAAAAGGCAGTATTTGTTAAGCATCCACTCCACTAGGCACTGGGCCGGGATCTGAGGACACCAAGATAAAAATGAAACGTTCCCTGCTCTCAAGCAGCTTACATTCACACCCTTCCAATCAGGATCCCCCCAGTCCAGTGCCTGGCAGTAACCCCTCAAAGATAGCTTCCCTCATTTCTCCTCACTCCTTTTCCCAAAGCTCAGGCAGAACACATATTTATCATCCCCACCCCACTACAAGGCTGCCTTTTTTTCCAGCTCTTACCTTGTGCAAAAAGAGAAGGAAAGATCTCATTAATATATTTTTTAAAACCTGTGCCTCAGTTTCTGAACAGTGTTGTCTCTTAGGCCCTAAGATCTGAGATCATTCAACCCTGTAATTCTCTGACTGACATTAATTTCACTTATCACGGACAGGGTCTCCGCCCGAAGGAGATGATAGTTCAATGAGACCTGCATTCAAGTCCTGCCTCCAGAATGTTTTTCAACTTCTATTTCATTGTCCTCCTCTGTGTCTATCTATTAAATAATAAATTGTTCAAGAAAGAACTGAAGACATAACAGAATGGTCATGGAATGGAGCCAGAATGGTTCTCACAGACAAATCGATACCGAGAAGAGAGAAAAAGCAAATGAATCACGTCTGATCTCAAATACATTAAAAGAGGAACAACGAAATAGGTCAAATGAAAAAAGTAGATAAAAGGAGAGAAGAAATAAGTAGAAAAGCAAATCAATTTTTAAAGTTAAATTGTCGATTAAAGCCACTTAGTTTTGTAAAGACTGAAAAAACCGGCAAAAATAGTAACTGATGTAATCATAAAAATAAAAATCATGAAAATTGGAAATTTTAAAAGTAATATTATGGGAAATCAAAAACCATCACCAGGAAACATATTCCACTATTATAGGAAAAAGTAGTAGTTCTCAAGTATGGTCTGACGACCTCTAGAGGGGGTCAATGAAAGAGTTTTATCCAGTCAATAAGGACAAAACTATTTTCTTAATAATGTTTTAATTTCTTATATGGTAAATGTCTATTGACATAACCTACACAAAGGAAAGCTCTCAATAATTTTAGGGGAGACAGAAGAGTCCTAAAATCAAAACACCTGAGAACTAAGATGCTAATAAATTTGAAAACTTCAAAGAAAGGGAGGTTTACTTGTGCGAGGGAATATGGACGAGCCTTAGCTAAGATGATAACAATACACGCCGAAGCCAAGATTTTGCCCCATCCCTTCCAAAGTTCCCCTCACTTACTGAAGGCTCATCACTTAAAGTGATTTGCACAGCGAGGTGCTAGTGAGGAGGGGCCCTGATCGGACTTGAAAAGGCAAAAAGAGGGGTAGCATCTCTCCAGCCTCAGAGAGGTATCTTAGTTGGAGGTTCTGACTCTTTGGCCCAAGTGAAGGCGGGCAGGAAATTGAAACTGAGGGCAAGAAAGGGGTGAATGGAAGCCAGTCATTCTACTCAACTAAGAGCACCTTAGGTTGGAACCTTCAATAAGCAGATTAAGGCAAGGAGTGCCACGTTAGGTGGCTCCCGGATGGCGAGCCTTCTACGGTCTCCTTCAGAGAAAAGGGTCTGTTTAACAACAGAGTTGTAAACGTGGTGGCTGGTCCAACTCTAAGAGAACCCAAACACACTTCCCAACAGAGAGCTGATGGAGCCAAGCTGTAGAATGAGGGCGAAGGACCTGAGCTTGTGACCATGATGTCCACCCACGGTGCCTTCTAAAAGAAATCTTCACAGACTGAGCTTTTCCCAGCAGAGACCAGCACTCATCCTAGAACATGATTTACTTATAAAACCTTAAAAAATACCTTGACCTTTAGAATCATGTATCCCTGGCACCCGCTGGCACCCTCCCATAAATTTGTCCCTAGAGGGAGAGGGGGAGGTGGAGAGAGAGGGAGAGAAATTTAGAACACAAGGTTTTGCAAGGATGGATGTTGAAAACTATCTTTGCATGGATTTGGAAAAATAAAAAGCTATTATTATTTTTTTTAAAAACTTATCCCTACAAATTGCCTTATTTTGCATAAAGGACTATTGTTAGCATGCTTGCACCCACCCCTAGAAAAGGGTTCAGCTACTCCTGTTAAGTTCCTTTTACAGGGATCAAAAGAGACCCAACCATCCAGAAGCCTCTGGACAGCCCCTCTTTCCGGTGCTGAAAGGGACTTAATTTGTAGCTTCATTGAGAAGCCCCTGGAACATCCCCTCCCCCAGGGTCTCAGTTACCTGCAGCTAGGAGTATGGTATGGAGGTATGGAGACAGCTGGGGATCATAGCTGACTATCGCCTGGCACCAGGACAATGTGATTGTTGTCCAGATGCTGAAGCCTCTGTTTAGAGCGCTGGATTTTTATTTCAAGGAGCCTTGGCCTGGACAGGACACGTCCAGAACATGGAGACAGACATTTCTGGGCACAGACAATGGGGCGATCTGCTTCAAGTTCATCCTGAACGTGAAAAATTGCTCCAAGGGTTTTGTTTCTGTTTTTACATTCAACAGGATGAGGAAAAGAAGTGCAAGGGAAGGAAATTAAATTCTTGTCTGTTGAAAAACAATTAATTAAAAGAGTAAAAGAGCCATGGGGGCAATAAGAGAAGCAAGGGTGCAGCTTCTGCATCTGACGGTCATGTCCACAATGAGGCAATGTGGCCCAGTGGGTAGAGCCCCAGGTTTTGAATCAGAAAGTCAGCTTCAAGTTCAAGTCCAGCCTCAGACACGAACTCACTGAGTGATCCTGGGCAAGTCACTTCACCCTGTTTGCCTCCATCTGAGAATGCTCTCAGCTGCAAAATGAGCTAGAGAACGGTGAGTCCTCCAGTGTCTCTGCTGAGAAAAGCCCAAACGGGGCCAGGTGGAGTCAGCCGGAACCCAACAACAGAAGGAAGACACAATCTCAGCTGACGAAAGCTTCCAGACTGAAGCCAAGCACCTAGCCCGGGCTCCCTAACCATGGGAGGCAGGGACCGTGCAGAAGGCACAGAATTGGGGGCTATTTATGCCCTTCCCCTCACATAATCCATTGGGGAGGGAAGGATGGGTTCCAACCACTGGTATATTTTATGGACTGATTTTTTTTTCTTTATTATTTGGCATTATAGTCTGTCTTCATTCAATATTTTGCTTTTTGATTTGGGATTCTCTTCTGGTTTGAGGGTTTTTTTTAATGACAAATGTTTTCTTAATGAAAAAGTATTTATTAAGCACTTACCAGCCAAGCTAGCGCTCCCAAAAGCTGTAGCATGCCGCCGGCCGGCAGAACTGCCTCCGCAGACGGGCTGACACCATGGTGAGCCAGGGCCTGTCTATCCCAAGCACGTGAAGACTGGACCCCATGTCAGAGGTGGATGGGAACAATGGTCCCAAAGGCCCTGAGGCGGGCCTGGGGAGTGCTCCATCCCAGGATACCCCCCGACTCCTAGCTGGACACTGGTGACCCTGGAAGAGAGAGAGGGGCTGACTGAGGCCAGGGGACACTTTGCATCTTCCCCCAGGGAGGCTGATGCTTCTTCCCGGCTCGGCGCAGATGTGCTGAATAGGTCCCCCCCGGACTGACCCGGAGCCTCTGGGCTCTTCAGAACATCTTATTCCATAGAAATCTGAGCTGAGGCATAGAGGACAAAAAATGGCTGTTCAATAATAAAGACAACTTTTCAACATAAAATCAGAACTGGAGAAATGATCTGAACACCTCAAACAGCAGAAATTCAAGAGAATGAAAAAAATAAATGCAGCAGACAAAGGAAGTGACAGATGTGCACAAAGAGCCAGGGTTCTGACGGCAGAAATCTGGTGAAGGTAACGGTGGAGACAGAAGCCTGGAGCCTGGGGGCAGAACCGGGCAGTTCCCTGCCCACAAGTGAATCAAGACTCCTTTTGTAGGACAATGTTACGGCATGGGAGGGGACATAAAGCAGGGAAGGGGAGCAGGATAGAAACGAGTGCATGTTGTATCAGGGCTCAGAACAGGGACTAAGAGAGGGAAGACTGAAAAGGAGGGGAAATAACTATCATTCTGTCTCCCGATTCTGCTATCCATCATGTCTGTCATCCTCCCCAGCTTTAAAAACTGGACAAGCATTTCTACATCTACACTTTTAGCCAAGTCACAAAAAAAAAATTAAGGAGAACAGGACCAAAGGCAGTTGCCTTACCCACAACCTTCTGCCACGCTGATGTTGAATCGAGAATGATTATTTTTTGAGGGATAGCTAGATGGCAGTGGATAGAGCACCGACCCTGAGAAGTCAGGAGAACCAAGGTCAAATCGGATTTAAGCCCAACTGCCTCACTTAAAAAAAAAAAAGAAAGAAAGAAAGAAAGAAACAATTATTCTTTGAGTCCATCCATCCAACTAGTTCTGAATCCATCCAATTACATTATTATTTAATGTGTAAAAGCTCTGCCAAGATTTAAGTGAATCATCTCTATAACATTCCCCTATTCTACTTTAATTGATTCTATTAAAAAAAAAAAAAAAAAAAAGGAAATTAAGTTAGTCTCATGTAACCTATTTCTAACAAACCTAAGCTAACTCTGGGTTATCACTGCTTCCCCTTCTAGATGTCCAGCAACCAATTTTCTCTAAACTATGAACCTAGTTTGCAGATTCTGATCGCCTTGTTCTTGTTTTTGTGTTTTGGTTTGGTTTGGGTTTTTTGACAATTGAGAGAACATTTGCCCTTCTCCAATATTGCGGGACCTTGGCCATCTCCCATGATCTTTCAAATGATACTGATGGGGACTAGGCAGGAATATTCACCAGGACCAGACAAGATAGCACACCTGGACTCATCAAATGCACGCCTTTCCTTGCCATACCCTTAATAGGTGGATAATAGCCATTCATGGTTTATAAAAGAACAGTAATAGAGATTTTTTTTCCCTCAACACAAAAAAAGCATATGCTTGAAATTCAGAGGCCACACTGGAGAAACAATATAAACATATCCACTACTCCCCCTCGCTGCTGGGAACTCCCACCCTAGGTCTGCACTGTCTAGCCGGCCACAAACTAGGCTCCATGTCCCATCTTGCTACTTCCTCCTACCATCTTCTTGCTATCCTGCCTGCTAGAGGGCCCATCCTCCCCAAACCTCACCCTCTGTTCTCCACCTCTTGCTCTGGGAACAATGGAGAAAGCACAGCAATCAATTTTTCCATGGGTGTGCTTCCCACTACATATCCCGGCAACTGGACAGACCCAAAAAGCCCACCCTGGCAAGCCCTCCTTGGTAGAATAAAAACTTTTAGAACAAAAACTCTTAAGGCAAAGAGTGTCTCCCTTTCGTATTTCTCCATGTAGAGTTTAGCCCAGTGCTTGGTCCTAGTAAGTGTTTACTAAATGCTTTCCACTAATGCATCCATTCAAAACAAAGATAACCCAGCTTGATTTCTTAGAGTCTCGGATACTTACTAGCTAAGTGACAACCCTGCATTTGGTGATCATGATTCCTCTTGAAGACCTTTGGGGAGAGGAAGGCTATTAGCACCCAAGGCAGTCCTTTTGGCTAAATTTGGGAAGCTTCTTCTCATATCAAACATAAATCTGCGTCCCTGTAATTTCTTCTTGCTTCTAGATCTGGCCTAACACAGAACAAATTCCCCTCCCAGCCAAATCCTCCAGATAAAGCTTCTCTTCTCCCACTCCTTCCTTTAGCCTGTTATTGGCTGATAAGCAGCTCTTGGGTCTTAGCATTGAGATAGGGTTAACATCTTAAGCCCTGAAAGCACCGATTGTTAGGAAACTTTTCCTTATGTTGGCTATGGGATTGGAAAGGTCAAGAACAGCTGCTGAAAGACTGGAAAAACTAAGAAGTTCGGGAAATAGAGAAAATGCTTTACTTTGTATATATCATAACCATTCACCTAGAAAATCTATCATTCCTTCCGCATGGAAATAACAAGCGAACTCTGCAAGCCTGCAGTTTATAAGATAAATGCACCCGGATCATATTTCTATATGAGGGTAATGTCAGGAAGGGATACGTTTATATATTAGAGAATGAGCTCAATAATTATAGCGAGTCTAGATTGAATCAGATATGTGAGCTGCCTCTGAATGAGACGATGACATCTCTATTGCATCCATCAGTTCATAGAAGGCATTTACACTGAGTCATATGTGCACAGTGGATAAAATGCCAAGCCCAAAGTTAGGAGACACTTACTAGATGTGTGACCCTGGCCAAGTCACTTCACCCTATCTGCCTCAGTTTCCTCATCTGTAAAATGAACTGGAGAAGGAAATAGTAAACCAAGTCTTTGCTAAGAAAATCCCAAATGGTCACAAAGACTCAAATACAATTGAAAACAACCGAACAACATATATAATACAATAAAAACAAATACAAAAAAAATATGGAGGAGATTTGGTAAGATTTATATGAGGTAATATCAAATGGAGATGACAGAATCAATGGCTATTAAAAAAAAAAACTGTCACATGGATGTCCAGGGTCAAGCAGGGTCAGGCAGGTACTTTGTCTTTCAGGGTTCCAAGGACACTCAGAGGAGAGGACAAAGAGGTGAAAAGACACCCAAATTCCAGTGTTCTAGAGTTCTAACCATGGAACCAACTGAAAAAAGATTCCTTGAGTAAAGAAATATTACATACACGTACTCTAATTTCCCCCAAATCCTTCCATGATTCTCCCAGAAGTGCTTCCATCCGGCATGTGAACAGATTCACAGGGTCTGCACATGTGCCGTGCCTCCTTTTCAACATTCAGGCGGGTGACACAATTAGCTTAAAACAAAGGCATTTAATGAAACAACTAGTAAGAAAAATGGCCATTTTCCCCATAAAGTTAGGGCTCAGGCTCCCACAAATTCGTACACCAGCAGCAGGAAGAAGAAATACATGCGGACAATGCAAATAAAAGAGGCAGAGAAGGAACACGAGGCCAGCACATAAGAGCAACATATATTTCCAGATTGCACATTCCGAAGGGGCACAAATACAGGGAACGAGGATGGCTGGGGCACATGCACAGAAAGGCAAATCACGCCTCCAAAAAGCCAAACAGCTGATGGCTCCTGGCAAAGCCAATCCAGATCTCTCACTGTGAGCACGTCTCTGTCTCATCGATGGCTCCACTGGCCACATTCTCAGTCTCTTTTCGACGCTCTCTCTGCTTTTAGCTTCAGCTAATGCCCCCGGCTACAATCCTGGATCTTCCTTGTGAGAAGAGTGGACTCAGCCATGCTATTTTCTTTTTTTGCTGAGGCAATTGGGCTTAAGTGACTTTGCCCAGGGTCACACAGCAAGGAAGTATTAAGTGTCTGAAATCACATTTGAACTCAGGTCCTCCTGACTTCAGGGCTGGTGCTCTACCCACTGCGCCACCGAGCTGCCCCTGACCATGCTCTTTTATTAAGGCCCCAGTGCTTTCCATGAATCCTTGCATAAAAGAAATGTACCTTAAATTACTCACCATAACACTAACAAAAATCATCTGTAGGAAAAATAATCATCTCAGATTTTTTTCTCCCATAAAGAATGTTCTCTCTCCTGCCTCTCTTAGCTAGAAGAATTTTCATCTCCATTGGTAAACTCTTGAAGCTATTTAGAATGCAAAGGCTCTACTCTTCGCTATTTAGCTAATACCTTCAAACTCAAGTCTTTCTTTTGAACACTCTAGCAGAGTGCCTCCCTATTTGTCTGTAATAGCTAGACTAGGCCCCATCATTCACACAGACAGTCTACTCTCTTAAAAAGAATTCCAAGAGATCTGGGATTTGGGGTTTTCCGTTTCCCAATTCCTTCCACTCTCCGAGGTAGATTTGTGAGGATGGGAGCCGGGAGAGAGAACTTCATCGAGACAAAACTAAGTCGAGAACATAAGGTCTCATATACTCCTGTATTTGTTCTATGTTGTCCCTCAAAGCCCATTTGTTCTCAGACTCCATCAGCTGTTTCCCTGGAGGCGGACCGTGCCTTTCCTCATGAGTTCCTCAGATCTGTCCTAGATTATCATATTGTTGAGAACAGCCAAGTCATTCCCAGTTCATCATTATACGACATTGCTATCAAGTAGACACTGTTCTCCTGACTTGATCTTGCATCAGGTCATGTAAGCCTTTCCAGGTTTTTCCAAAATCTGCCCACTCATCTTTTCTTATAGTATTTCATCACAACCACATACCACAACCTGTACAGTCATTCCCCAGCTGACAGGTATCCCCTCAACTTTCAGTTCTTTGCTCCCACAGAAAAAGTTACAATAAATATTTTTGAACAATTACGGCCTTTTCCCTTTTTTTCTCTATAAGAACTTTCTGATCCAGCAATATCCCTGCTAGATTGCTGGATCAAAAAGTATGCCTAGTTTTATAACCTCTCTAAATTGTTTTCCAGAATGGCTGGATCATTTCCCAATTCCACCAACAGTGAATTAGTGTCTCAATTTTCCCACCATCCCCTCCAATAGTTATCGGTTTCCTTTTCTGTCATATTAGTCAATCTTTTAGGTTAGCTTTTAAGTTGGTATTTCACCTAAAAACTGCCTGTTCATATCCTTTAACTATTTATCAATGGGAGAATGGCTCTTTTTTATACCTACAAATATATATATATATATATATATATGTATATAAATTTGAGAATGACTTATATATATATAAATTTGATTCCATTCTCAATATTTTTGAAAAATGAGGCAGCAATAGTTGCTGTTTTAAAAAAATTCCCAGCTTTCTGCTTTCTTTAAAAAATCTTGGTTGCATTGGTTTTGCTCACTCAAAAATTTTTTTTAAATTATCCATTTTACATCTTATAATACTCTCCCTATCTCATTTGGTCACAAATTCTTCCTTTATCCGTAGATCTGACAGGTAAAGTATCCCACGTTCCTTTATCACCCTAAATCACATATATCATCCATTTTGATCTCATCTTAGTAAATGGTAAACTTTAGCAAAGTTGTTAATTATTTCAGCTAGTTTTTAGTTGATTCTCTAGAACTGTTTAAGTAGACTACCATAATAGCTGCAAAGAGTGATAGCTTTGTTTCCAAACTCACTAATTATAATACTGCTGGAATGAAAAATATGAACAGTTTAATGGCTTTTTGATAAAATACTGAAGTGTTTTCCAGAATGATTAGATCAATTCCCAGCACCACCATGTATCTGACTGCCTATCCTCCCTGTATCCCTCTAACAATTGTCATTTTTAACTTTGGTCCACTTTGACAATCTGATGGAAATCTCAGAATTCTTGATTTTCACTTTTCTTATTATCGGTGACTGAACATTTTTTCATATTATTAGTAGGTCTCACTTCTATATTTGGAAACTGCCTGACCACTAGTCTGGTGAGGAATGGCTTTGACTTTTTATGTATATGCATGAATTGCTAATATTTCTTGAATACCTGGCCCAAAAACAAAAAACAAAAAAACTAGAGAAATTTATAGCAACGATTTTTTTCCTAATTGTTTTCTTTCTAATTTTCTAATTTCTGATCTTTCTAATTCTAACTTCTTTTCTGATTTCTAATTTTCTTCCTCAATTGATTTTTTGTGCCAAAAGTTTTTCAAATAAATGTAACTGAAATTGTTCATTTAATCTTGTATCCTTTGTTTAACCCTAACTCTTTCTCCCTACCCATCTCCATTTCTCCATCTTTTTAAAAATCACATAGTCTCATATCCATTAGAAGCTTAAGTATATGGTATAAGATCTTGAGCTAAACCAAATTTCTGCCAGAGCACTTTCCATTTTTTTCTTACAGGTTTTGTAGAACATGAAGTCTTTAGTAACTTGGCACCCACCCCTGGCTTATTGAACACTATGCGACACCATATTCAAATTTGTTTTTCTCATGTTTACCTCATGTGATCCAACTTAGCTATTTTTTAAGCATTACCGAAGAGTTTTCATGATTATTGCCATATAACATAGTTTGAGCTATGGTTACTTCCTCCTTCCTTCCTACTTTTTTCATGAGGCTGGGGATTCTAGGCACGGGCTCCCCACTGTAACCCGCCCAACAGATGGGTATTTTAAAACAATTTCATGCACACTCTGCAGAACATTTGGCATCAATTTTGTTACTGAAAAAGTAATCATCAAAGGTACCTTCCATGCAACAATCAAAGGATGCGGGGGCGAGCCAACACAAACCATCAAAGAAAACAAGAGAACGCTGGGAAGTGGAATCGCTCAGCGTTTCCATAGTCGTGCTATCATTTATTCAGGGACACCAGCACTTTCTGGGGTTTGGGGCGCTCTCGGAAGGCACGCAGATAGGGAAATACTTTGATGCTTTAGAGGGAATAGCGGGTTCCAATCCCATCTGACTGGTCATCTTCCAATACCTCTGGCAACAGAAGGAACATGAGCATGAAATGAGCCAAAGAGTACTCAGTCATCAGAACTGACAGAAGATTAAAGAATGGAGCCGCTGACAAAGGATTAAAGGATGGAGTCATCTGAGAAGAAAAGTGGAGAGAGACCCATTCAATTGGCAAAGATGAGGAATAATGGAGCAGTCGATGTTGGAGGACTGTGGGAATGTTCATATGTTCTTGGTGGAGCTGTGGATTGATCAAATCGTTCTGGAAAACCATTTGCAAATATGTGAGAAAAGTCACTGAAGTTCATGCCCTCTGACCCAGGGATCTCACTATTGGACACATGCCCAGAGGAGCTCCGTGACTAAAGGAAAGGCCCCGTGTGGATCCAAATATTTATCCTTGGAATTTTATGATAATAAATAACTGCCCGGTGGAAACTCTCGGTTGGGGAACAGACGAACCAATCTGGATCTATGAATGTCGAGGAATACTACTGTCAATCAAGAATACTCATTATTCTATGCCGGGCTCTATGCCAGCTGCTGTTTTACAGTGATAGGATGGTCCCTATTGTCAAGACGCTTACAGCCTATCAGAGAAAAGGACATAGAAGTAAATACAAAGGAAATATCTAGAAAAAGGAAGCACTAATCGTTAGAGAGAATGAGGGAAGACCCCAGGAGGCAGATGGAGCCTGGGCTGGGGTTTGAAGAAAGCTGATGATTCTTATTCCAAGGGATGTGATAGCGGAGGGACACACACACACACACACACACACACACACACACACACACACACACACACATCTTACAACACAGAGGGATGATAATCCCAAAGGGAAGACGTTAGTGGGGAAGGAGGCTAGGAAAGACCTCCGGTGGAGGGGGTAAAGTGCAAGGAGAGAGCCAAGGTAGAAGGGAGCCGGATGGCAAAGGGCATTAGAGCCAACCAAGGGACTCCACATGTGCTCCCAAAGGGAACAGGGGCCTCTGGGATTTCTGAATTGGTGGGAAGGTGATATGGTCCCATCTGTACTTTAGGAAGGAGACCTGGGCAGGGGAATAGAAGGTGGGGTGCAGTGGGGAGAAACTGAGGCAGGGAGCCAGCCTGGCACAGGAACAGGGTGATGGGGGCCAGCCTGGCACGGGCAGAGGGTGATACAGGAGCTTCCCCAAGCACAGCCTTGTGCCCAGAGATGAATGAAGACCTACACAACTCGCAATGAAGGCAGAAGTCCGACACGAGATCATGTGCAGCGAGTATGAGGGGATGGAGGAGGGAAGACGTGCTCCTTGGTGACCAGAAAGATGGCTATGTCCTCGCCATAACAAGGGAGGGCAGAAGCAAGCAAGGTTTGAGGGAAAAGATAACGAGGTCTGTGGGAGATACGGCTCAAGATCTCCGCTAAATATCTAGTTGGTGATGGCAGAGAAGGCAGAGCTAGAAAAATCCATCTAAAAGTCACCGGGACAGAGACAACACAAACCTGAGATCTGAAGGGATGGCTGAGCAAGGGAGAAGGCCAGCACAGACCCTTGGGGGACACTCACAGTTAATGGGTGCACGCCCACAAACCTAACCAGCTGACAAATCTTGCTGCTTCTAACTCAACAACTTTCAGCAGCTCCCAACAGCGCCCACCTCCCACTACCAGCACACTCTGACCTTGCTGGAAGTCCAGGTGTCCTTGGAAAAGCCCCCAGAGAGCCAATGGCCGTCCTCCCCGACTCGCAGGCTCACTGAGTGCATCCTCCTTCAGGGGCCCCTTCTCCATGACATCCCCATGTCTTCTCCGCAGCTGCCACCCGAGTCCAGGCCCTTATCCCCTCTTACCTGGACCATTGTCCCAACTGGCCATCTGTCATCCATCCTCCTCTCAGTTGGCCAAGTGATCTTCCTGAAGATGGCCTGACCCATCTTCCCTTTACCCAGGAAACTCCCATGGGTCCCTAGAATAAAACATGAACTTCCTTTGAAAGGTTTCCAACTTCCTGCTCTTCTCAGAACCCACAGAACTCCATTTAGTCCTCGGGCCTTTAACCCAACTGAATCCCATGCCAAGAATGCTTTCCCTCCTCCTCGGTTCCCAGAATCCCTCATTTACTTCAGGACACAGCTCCTTTCTGGTTGCTGCAGCCTTCACCCCAACCGCCTGTACCAAATTTGCATGCATCCTGTACTTATCCTGCAAAGACTCACTGATGCAGATCCTCCTTCAGTGTGAAACAGACTTCTGGGGACCACAGGTTACTTCCCCTCCTTGTTCTTGCTCCTCATTCAGCCCAGAGCTCAGACACGGCTGGGGAAAGCGTAGGACTGGGGACTACCTCGAAGAAGAAACTCCTCTGTAAATCAGTCTCAGTTGTCCAGAGCACAAGAGGGCTTGCCCGGGAACACAGGCCAGGCTGTCAGAGACCAGACCCCCACACTGACTAGAACCCAGAGGGCATTTCACAAATGCTCAGTGACTGATCTCGGGCTTGATTGGTGGATGTTCAAGAATAAAACAGATAGATATATAGATAGATATAGATATAGATAGATATCTATCTCTATATATCTCTATATATCTCTATATCTCTCTCTCTCTCTCTCTCTCTATATATATATATATATATATATATCAGCACAGCTGAAAGGTGATTGAGTTATAGTCCTGGAACGTACCATGCACATTAATAGGTCTATTCTTTCTTAGGGGGGAAGGAAAGGTCAAGAGGGGAAGGTTGTCGATATATTGGGATGTGACTATAATATAAAAAAGGCATCAATTTTAAATGGGAGAAAGAAACTGGAAGGAGATTGGTGAATCAATCAAGAACAGGCGTGTAATAAGCACTACTATGTGCCAGGCACTGGGGATGCAAAGATTTAAGTGAAACAAGGGAGATTGGATTTTTGTCCCAGTGTAAGGTCCCTCAGAGGGGAGCCTACAAGAAAAGATTGACAATTCCTGGGCGGTTCAGTGCCAAGAGTCCTGGGCCCGGGTTCAGATCTCAACTCCATTCCTCACTCCCATCCCTCCAAGCATCTGCATCTCGATTGCAACCATGGCAGGATCTGTGCTTCTGGCCTGCTGCTAAGGGTTGTCTGGAGACCCAGAGGATCCCCGACCTGGGGCCAGAAAGATCCCGGAGGCCATCTAATCCAAGTAGTGTTCTCACTACAAGTGAGAACAAAGGCCGAGGGTCAGTCACTGCCTTGGCCGTGCAAGGATAAAGGACAAAGGCTGGGGGCAGGAGCTGAAGTCGGTCTCCATGCAAGGCCACTCTTGGTCCACGTTTTTATCCTACATTTTAAGAAAACCAACCTCCAATTGTCCAATTCGGTGCCTTGGAGCTTTAAGGCTCACTTCCTTGCAAAGACGATTTTCCACTTGATCCCGATTTCTCCTTTAGATGAATTCCCTGTGAAAGCGGAGGTTCCTTTGGATGTTCCTGTTCGCAGGTGATTTTGTGCCAAATGCAGTAAGGTCCAGAACCTTACAGGGCCCCTCACAGGACGATGCATGTTTACAGAAATCCCTGGCCGAGAAAAGCCAAAATACGTGAATATGACAGGGCCAGACAGGTGGCCCATTGGGTCGCTATATCAGGGCACAGAACTGGAAGGTCACTGCAGATGCGCAATGGGTGGAGCCCAGAATTGAAAATGATCAAGAGGGAACCAGATCACATTTGGAAAATAATGTCTCCCATGGGATCTCAAGAGGCCTTTAGGTTCCAAGATCCATGTTATCAAACACAAATATTGTCCTGGGAATGCAATGCAGCGGTGGATTAAAGAACCCTAAACTCTGAAGAATCCAAATTTCAGGTGACAGTGGTAAACAGCGGAGAGGCTCAAGCAGGCTGCGACGTGTTTTCAATAAGGATCTACAAGAATTTGGGGGGTTATCACGAAATAACTCAGAAAAAAGCTCAGAAAGAAGACGGGCTGGCCGCAGAGCCGGGGCTGAGGGATGACAGCCCAAACTAGCACCAACAAAGTAAAAAGTACAAGGAAGAGAAGCAGCCAGGCGGGGCGGCAGGTAGAGCAATGGAAAAGAGCCAGAAGACCCAAACTCAAACCCTCAGCCATTCACCAGCTGGTGACTGGGGACATCACTTCCCACGTGCCTTGTGGCCCTCTGGCTCTTCCTGCCTGACTTCCACTTCCGCTTCTATTAACAGTCCAATTGATCTGCCTTCTTTCTGGTGTGAGAACGCCCCCCACCTTCACTCGACTCTCCTCTTGCGGGATTTATCCATTAACAACCATTTATCAAACATAAGGTCCGAAGCACTGAGGGTAAAAGCAAAAAAGAGACTCCCTGAGACTTACCTTGTGTCCTGGAGTGCCCAATCACAACCAAATACTAATAATCAGCATTTCATTCTTTAAAAATATTTCATCCTCCTAACCACCAGCTCGGGAGGTAGCTGCTATTTCTGTGTCGGGCAGAGACGGAGGCATACTACGGACGTCACTGAATTATATAATACAAGTGGAAGTGTGGGATAATGCAGGAAGCAGTTAGTCTTGTCTCAGTGGATACAGGTTCAAATTCAGCCTCAGCCTTCACAGTCTAAACGACCCCGGCCCAGCCATGTCATTTCTCCGACCCTGTTTCCTGCTATGGAGGACAAGGAGACCGCTCCGACAAATGGCCATTCAATCCTGCATTTCTCCCCAACTTTACTCTTTGCAGGGCCCTTGGGCCAAGTTCTGGGGCTCCCTGTGGGCTCCTGCCCAGGACAGTGAGGTCAGGCCCACCCAGCCCAGGAAGCACAGCGTGGCAGGGGGACACTCCTGCCACTAACAAACTCAACTAGGCTAAAGGAAAAAATTCCAGTCCCACTGGGAGAAAAGGTGCTTATTTTGTAAGGTCATTACATGGCTACAGTGAAGGCACCAAGCCTCCAGGGGGCAGCAAAGTGCCTTCCCAGACCCTCCAGAGCACTGAGAATTCAACACCATCCAAACTAACCAGCAGATCCAAAGGCTTTTTTGAACTGTATGTTTTGTATAGAAAGACCAAGAATGACAAAGGTGTCGGGAGTATTATGATGAGTACAGGCCACATAACCAAAGACTCCTGTAAAATAAATGCGATTTTTCTTTTAACATTTGGTGAATTTGAATCATAGCCAAAAAATTAGATAATTTTTAAAAATTAAATGTGCATCTTCATATTTAACCCATACTGGATTACTTGCTGTCTATGGGAAGAGGCAGAAAAATACGGTACACGAAGTTTTGCAAAGGTAATGTTGAAAACTACCTCTGCACATACTTGGAAAAATAAAAAGCTATTAAAGGAAAAAAAGAAAAGTAAATCCAAAATTAAATGTGCATTTTAACAATTTTCAGAGAAAGTAATCTCACCATGTAAAATGTTGTAACACCTCCATTACTTCCTCCAAATCCCCAACAGCATCCTCTGCTTGGCCATTCATTCTCATTCCCTTTCAGCCTAAGTTGAGTGTGGTGCGGACTTTTTTCAAGTGCTGGTTCTGTGACCCTGGGCAAGGCACTTAACCGTTCACAGCACTGTGGGCAGCTCTCTTGGATCATAAGCTGCAGAGTGTGCTGGCCTGCATTCGTGGAAGAAGTTTCCTGATTTAAGAGTTCTGTCCTCTAGTTTTTGCTTTACATGATTTCCCAATGATGTTATAGCTTTTAAAGAACATTCAAATCTGTCATTTAATCATAGTTATTAAATAAAGGTACCACAACTTATTTCATCATTCTCCTATCACTGCTTCCACTTTCTCGAAATTAAAAATAATGCTATGAAACTTAACATCTTTTTTTTGTTGATTTATGAAAAAAATCAGGTTATATTCTTAATACAATTACTAGGTCAAAAAGTATGATTAATTTGTACTTTATTGTACATTAATACTGGATTACTCACCAAGAAAAAGCCAGCACACATATCTGCAATTTCACCAGCAGTGAATGAGTACAGCCTTTATAACCTCATTAACAAATTAAAGCAATTCTTCTGAGGTCTCACCTTCTACCTGACAAAACAAGCAAAAACAACACCCTCAAGAGATAAAAGCGAGAAGCAAAGTCCAATATATTCAAGAATATAATAACAAAGAATGAAAGCAAAAGTAGAAGCCCAGCAATTGGGGAATTGTGGAAGGAACTCACAGGGAATGGAATGGGACATTCCATGGCTTCCAGATTCCGAGTTAGAAGGAATCTGAGCCCACTAAATCCAACCTGCTTCTTTTTACAACGTTCCCAACTCCTTTTACTACAATTTGATCTTAGCTCTTCCTGACATCTTATGACAAAAATCTGTATTATTCAAAGAAATCTGGGAAAACACATATGAATGAACACGGTGAAATAAGCAGAACTGAAAGAACAATATGCACAGTGTAGATGAAAAATATACTAAAATAAAAATTCCCTCAACAATTCAAAAACTAAGAACCGTCCTGAAGAAGCAACAAGGAAACCTATCACCCTTTGCTTAGCAGAGATAGGGCTCTGCAAGCTAAATACTGCTTAAGTATCAGAAGGATTTATTTAAATCAGTCATTTTGGCTTAACTGTTTTTCTTTATCAAAAGGTAAAGTTCCCTTTGGTAGGGGAGAAAGAAAGGAGGTCTTCAAAAATGATATATACAAAAAGCAGTTATAATTTTCTCAAAGAACATGTTCAGTACATAGCTTTACTTATAGAGGTTACTAAGAATTTAAACTTAAAAACACAGAAAACCAATGATGCAGAATGCTTTCCATATCCTGCCAGAAAGGCAAAGACATAAATGTGCAGAATGGGACAAATATTTTTGCAAATGGTCAATATGAGGATTTGTTTTGCTTGACTTTTCATGTTATAAGGATTTTGTTTTCCTTTAAGGAGGAGCCACCATGGTGGCAGAGAAAGGGAGCAAAAGGACGAATACTCAATCACTGAAAAAAAATTTTTAATGAAACACAAATACAAGTTTTATACAGTAAATAAATCTTTATTTTTTTCTCTGTTCATCCTAGATTGACATTGCCAACAGTCACAGATCAGCATATGATACAGTTATGTATTAACTATTTACAATTTACAATATTTTTTTCCTGGAAAATATAAGTACAAAAGCGAAATAAACAAATGAGGTACTGCCATTTGGATTCGTCAGAAGCAAAAGCTTAAAGAACTAGTCTTTAGCAAAAAAAAAAAAAAAAAAATCAACAAATCATATCTAGATAATAATATAGTTAAATCTCTCTAATTCATCAGGAAAAAAATTTATCAAATTCCACCTCAAAATGTATTGCACGAGTCATTTAAACTAAAACAGAACCCCATTTCACCCCAGAAAAAAAATCACCCTAAAATAAATAAACCCAAGAGGCAAACCATCAAGTTCAAATCCTAAAATGAAGGAGAAAAAAGGGGCAAAAACCACCACTCCCGGGATCATCTCATTCATTCCAATCAGTACTCCAGCCCCTCCCAGTGCCGTTCCCTGCCCCCAGCCAAATATGGCGGCTTAGCCTTGGGGGACAGCTTCGGCTGTCTGCGTGGACCCCCTCCGCACTGCCTCTCCAGGGACCTGAGAAGCAGCTTGTCATCCAGCACGCCTTTTCTCAAAGAAAAACAGAGACGTGGACAGTTTTTTAAGCAGCACAATCAAGGAACACACTTCATCCCAATTTCTTCAAGATGACAATCGGAGCCATGACTAGAAAAGGATAAAAGACAAGAAGTAAAATTACCTGTTAACTTTTGCCACGAAAAAAGAACAAAGTAGTTTCTGTCAGTAAAATTCAAATTGTAACATAGTCTAGTATTTGGCATAAAGGTCTAGAAAGATTTCATAATTAAATCCCCCAAATCTTTTAATATTTCTCTTAGTCTAACCCTCCAAAACAATATTTTCTTTTTAGAGAAAAAAAAATGAATGACCCAAAACTGAAATCAAACAAAAAGGGATCAAAAATATTTGCTTCCTTGTAGGCCCAACACCCCAAAAGCTGCTTAATAAGGAACCTAATATAATTAAAAAGCCCTTAGCATCCCTAGCAAAAGGAGGCCACCAAATCTTTACAATGGCCTTTCCCATTAAAGACTTCTCAGCACCATAATATTTCAGTTTGAAAAGTTATGTTTTATTTGAAATTACTGAGCTCATTTTTAAAGCCTTTGTGAAAAGAAAAAAACTCTAAAAAATGAAGCTAATACTCCCCTTATAAGACTTAAAACAGTCAAGGAAGTGGATCAGACATAAATTTCAAGGCTAAAAAAGCTATGAGATAATCAACCAAATGAAATTAAGAAATCAAAGGGCAGTTTCAAAGACACTGGTCCCAGCCATCCATTCCCTTCTCCCACCAACACTACATAATATAAAATTTAACAGAAGAGATAATGAGGAAAGAGTTTGTGAAATCACAAATGAAAGGAACTGATTTCTTAAAGTGATTTGCAAAATGAAAACTATATTCCATACATATGTATAATATAATATACATATACATTCCATACATATATAAACTGGTCTTTTCCATATTTTCATTGTACATTCATTATCATGTTAGTTTAATGATCATATTAGATTAGGCAACAAAGGTTGGGGATACCAAGTTTGAATAAATGTGCTCCAGTAAAACTACCTGATGTGAATACTCTCTCAAGCTCTTCATAGGACTTAGGATTTGCATGTACTTTGTACTACACCCACCCCAGGAGAATGGAAGTTCCTAGAGGGAGGAGTTGTCTTGAGTAGGCCTTTGAATCCCGAGCTTAGCAAAGGACCTGCCCATGACAGATGCTTAAGAAAAAAAAAAATGTGGAATTGAATGATCAAATCACTGTATTCAAATGATAAAAAATTACAAATGTGAACTGTCCTAAGTTAGTGGCAACAATTAACAGCTGTAATTTAAAAAATAAATTATAACTTCGTGGGCTATTAACACTTCTTAAAGAAATGCTCAATAGAAATGATATACATCAAATACAGAATGAGGACAGACCATGTATTAAATACATTTTATGTATTGAAAAAAAGTTTAATACATAACTTTTATGTATTAAAGACATAATCACAGATGTCTAAATTTAAAAAGCTTGAAAATGAAAATGTTGGTATGAAGGTAATAGTGTAACTACAGTTAAACTTCATTCACTAATTACCCCATTAATTCAGACTTTGTGAAAATTCACAGATCAGGCTGAAATTTTCCTGGTGGGAAGGGAAGGGACATACCTGTCCATGACTTTAATAGAATGAACAAAATTGCAAAGGGAATTTTGAAGATAATATAAGAGAACTCTCTGGGCTAATTATTAAAACAGTAAAATAGATTGTGAGAGGTCTTTGACTGGGTAAAACTTAAAGCACATTTATGTGCTAATAAAAATCAAATGAAAATAATTCTCAACGAATATTCTTCACATTTCCTCTAAATTCAGAATTGTCTTCTACCACGTTGGTCACATTTGACCATGTTAAAACTCAGATCTGTGATATTTATAACTTTAATACTAATTTGCCATTTGGTTGTATGTTTTTCTCTTTTTATCATTTCAAAAATTTTATCATTTTATCATTTCAGCTGATTTTGTTGTTGTCTTCTCTGGAGGAAGAATAGGAAATAAGGAGGCTGGCTGGACATTTTTTTAACTCCTGTTTAAGGGTTTCCAAGAACAACTTAAACCATCTGAAGAGCACTTCAAAGGTTAATGTTTCATAAAATAAAGTTAATTTAACAGTGCAAACATAGGCCTAAAATTAAGAGGTTTTCTTAGGATCAGCTCACATGAAAGATTTTTATTCGAGAGGAACAGAATTCCAGGGAAGAATTGATTTCATGCAGGCCATTCGATTTTGTATAAAAGATACAGGATAAAGTATTCTTCACTCACCCACATGCTAACTAAGCACAGACTGACGGCTTATTCAGAAGATACCACTGCGAGCTGAAGCAAACTACAAAGTCGGGAAGAAAAAAGCTCATTGAATGACTTTTTAAGAACGAACAATAAAATACAGCTGAGGTGTATATACAAGGTTAATAGGCTGAAATAAAATTCTATTTTAACTTTTTCTTCCACAATTAGGAAGAACTTAAAATTCCCTATGACTTTCCCATGCTTGGCACATGCATCACTTGAATTCTGAAATTGTCTTTACAAATTGCACAAAAAATTTTAAAATGATAATGGTGAATGTTTACCCAAGGGAAGGCAGCTAAGATAACAGAGGTGTAACTCATTTTAAGCAAACCCAATATATGAAAATCCAAAATTATAAAACAAAAATTAAATTTACTTTTCCTGAGAGAATCTGTCTATGATTTTATTAGAATGAACAAAATGACAAAGAGAATTTTTAGACAATATAAGAGAACCATCTGGGCAAAAAAAAAAAAAAAAAAAAAAATTACTCCCTTTAAGGAGTTTTTTAATAGATGCTCCAGCGGTGTATTTAAAATAGCATTTGATTTACAAACTATAAAATTACAAAAATTCAATCTACTTACAACTTTTCTTTAGGAAGGCCACAATTTGTAAATTTTTTGAAATCTCAGTTCCACATAAATCACATTTAAATTACTACTGGATAAATGTCTTATATTTAGAAACAAGACAAATTACTGAAACGAAGTTCTGTCTGAAATGGTTACCATTTCTCTTGATTTAAACCCTTAGAACCAAAGAAACAGGCCCAAGATCACAGTTCAGTGTTGTACTAAAGCAAAGTTGTCTAAATGCAATGTATGTGCCATTAAGTACAGGGAAGAATCATAAGTACTGTATAATTTTAAACTTTCAAATGTGTTTTAAAAGTCTATCTATAAACTGTTAATAAAAGGTGAACCCAAGAGCTGAAATAAAGTTAGTTCAATTCCAGAAGCTTCATTGTATTTACATTCAGAGTCAGTGGGAGAATTCAGGATGCTCCCAAATCCTCAGACTTAGTGACATGTCAGTAGCAGAGTTATTGAGCCTTCGGCCACTGAGAATAACTTATTTTCTTAAACTACAATCTATGGGCTAGCTGATCTGATCCATTTAAAATCCTTCCATGCAAAAAGGGGCATATTCAACCATCCTGAAAACATCATTCAGAAGATTCAATTAAAATAAGATGAAAATGATTCTGTAGAAGACAACAAAAGGGGGAAAAGATGAAGACTGGCTGTAACTCTTTTAAGGCTAGGAGTTGGAAAATTAGAAATAAAAGGGGATTACTGGGCTTATATCCCAAGGAGATACTAAAGAAGGGAAAGGGACCTGTATGTGCCAAAATGTTTGTGGCAGCCCTGTTTATAGTGGCTACAAACTGGAAAATGAATGGATGCCCATCAATTGGAGAATAGTTGGGTAAATTATGGTATATGAACATTATAGAATATTATTGTTCTGTAAGAAATGATCAGCAGGATGAATACAGAGAGGCTTGGAGAGACTTACATGAACTGATGCTAAGTGAAATGAGCAGAACCAAGAGATCATTATATATGTCAACAACGATACTGTATGAAGATATACTCTGATGGAAGTGGATTTCTTTGACAAAGAGACCTAATTCAATTTCAATTGATCAATGATGGACAGAAGCAGCTACACGCAAAGAAAAAAAACACTGGGAAATGAATGTAAACTATGTGCATTTTTGTTTTTCTTCCCTGGTTATTTTTACCTTCCGAATCCAATTCTCCCTGTGCAACAAGAAAACTGTTTGGTTCTGCACACATATATTGTATCTAGGATATACTACGACATATTCAACATATATAGGACTTCTTGACATCTAGGGGAGGAGGTGTAGGGTGGGAGGGGAAAAATCAGAACAGAAGTGAATGCAAGGGATAATGTTGTAAAAAAAAAATTACCCTGGCATGGGTTCTGTCAATAAAAAGTTATTATAATAAATAAAAAGAAATAAATTAATTTTAAAAAAAAGAAATAAAAGTAGATGACTTTCTACATACAACAAGAAATAGTACATTATCCACAAAATATCCAACAAGATAAATAAGAACATTATAAACCAGGCTAAATCTCTATGGTGTTCATTTAAACTTTCCTAATAAATAAATAAAGTTAAATTCTGGCCATCCAGCTAAAACTGAATTTCAATCAATGCCGTTTTATCGTAGCTGGAAGGCTGGACCTGCAGGTTGGAAGATGTGAGTTTGAATTCTAGCTGGGTGAGTGCAGGAAAGCTGCTTCACTTCTGTTTCCTCCTGTGTTAGTTGAGGATACCAATGGCAGCTACCTCCCCAATGGTTGTGAGATCAAATGAGATCCTATTTCAAAGTTCTGTAGAAATGCCAGCTGTCATTACGATTATCGGCTACTATTTTAACAAAGGATTTTATATCCACAGAGGGAATGTGGCATGGGGGCAAAATACTAGCCCAGCAATTCTGGACTCTGAGCCTGATTGGAAAGATTATTCCACAGATCTGAACTGCAACGTCCTGATCTTTAAAATGGGCACCTACCTGAAAGAGGTGGCTGTAAGGAAGAGTTCTAATCCTGACAGCTGGTAAGGATTATATCTCTGGATGTTCTGAAGCAATGGGAAAAAGTTTACACCTGCTTAATATTCTTTTTCTTTACCTGGATATTAGGGGAAAGGGACTGTGAGCAATGAATTAGGAATTGATTTGTAATCCCTCATCTGATGAGGGAAGCATCCATCAAGGCTAGTCAGGAGCCAGAGGAGGAGAGCCCAGGGTCCTAAAACTCAACTGTTATCAGTCTCATGCCAAGAACCAAAAGCCATTCTCATGTGGGGCCAGAAGGGAACCCAGACTCTGAAGTGGACCTCCAGGAGCCACCCAAATCACAGTGGGCTGAGGATTCAGTCCAGGGATTCTGATGGCTGAGGTAAGCTTAGTAGGTGAACAACATCTAGCAGGCCCTTGCAAAGTCTATATCGGCCTTCCTTTGGGAATAAATCCTAGGAAACCAAATTCTGCTCTGAAACGTGCAGGGAGTGCTGGGGAGGGGTCATCCTAGGAGCAGTGGGCTGAGAGCAAGCCATCTCTTAATCCAAGAAAGCTAGTCTGTGAAGAATTTTCAGAAACTCATAGAATCTCAAAAGCTGGAAGGGCCCACAGAGAATAATCCAATCTGAACAGCTCAATCCCTGGAGTCGGGAGCTGAAGATTACAGGTGTGAAATGATAGTACAAAGGGACCCCATAACCAGGGCGGGGTGAAGGGGGCAAGATGATCTGGGGTCTGGTGAGAACTGATGTCAGAGTAATGATCACAGACATTTACGAAGCATTTAGGGCTTATAAAAGCATCTTCTGAGGGTTCTTTCATTTCATCTTCAGAGCTCACTAAAACAGGTGCCAGGAGTATTATTACACCCATTTTGCAGTTGATGAGGGACAGGAAAGCTAAGAAACGTGCACCAAGGTACGTCTACGTGCACAAGCGCTCGCTTGCACAGATACATTCAAATAGACATACTCTCACAAAGCAGGCATCTGCAGCCTCTCTTCCCTCCAGGGCCAGGGGTCCCTGGCAGGGTATTCTGTGCAGAGCTCATAAAGTCTATATGCTTGAAAGTATATAAAAGATCAGGAAAGCTTGAAGGGCTATCACTGAAAACTGCCATTTCCATCGTGTGTCCTAACAAACAATTCTGCCACTTCCTATGACCCACTTCACTGCCCCCATGGCACCTGAAGGGGGAGGTCCTGGTGAGTGGCGTGCCAGGTGCCCCCGAAGGCAGGACAGGCGCCGGGAAATCTGGAGAGTGGGGGTGCAGAAGAGGAGATCCATTTAGCCAAAGGAAGCGTCCAGCAGGAGTTGTCACAGTAGATGGAAATGAGATGCATTTTTGGGGAAAAGTCAGGCAGGATTGCTCCTGACCTTCTGGGGTCTTTCTCCCTTGGGGGACAGTGTACCCCCAAACCATGCTAACCTGAGCTGACCAACAGCAAGGGAAAACATCGACTCCAACCCCCAAGGCCGAGGAAGACACAGCAGCCAAGCAGGAGAGTCGGGAAGCAGCCAATAAAAATGGCAGGGGACGTGGGGAAGAGACATCCCTGCACCGACTCTGTTAAGGACACAAAGGGGCTCTCAGTCCTGCTCGTCCCCTCCCCAGCTGACTGACTGAGAAGTCTTCCCCCCTCCCCCCCCGAGCCTCCGTTTCCTCCTCTGTTACCCTGGTACCAGCCACCTCACAGGGACTGAACAGGGCTCCCTGTGGGCCAGGCACCAGGTCACCTACAGAGGCCTGAGGGATGGGAGAGTGTGCGTCAGATGGGAGTTCCAACGACCAACTGGTAATGACTCCCATGGCGATCCCATCCTCTGAGAGGCTCATCTCTCTTGTGGGATGGAGCTGAGAGCGCAGGAGCCATTGGCCCAACGGCAAGGGCCCGGCCACCTCCAAGCCCAGCTGACTCTTACGTTTTCTGTGTGAGCGTTTATGCCTTGGCATCAGAAAATACTACAAATTAGGGCAGGATGTATCGCTTTGTCTAGACTTCAGAAAGGAGCAGAAAAAATGCTAACGCTTCCAATTAAACTTAAAAAGTGTCCAGAGGACCATTTTTTAAATAATTACCCACACACCCTTGCCTTCCCTGCTGGGCTCAATCATCACCAAAATGAATCAGTGTCCAAAAAGCCCTGGTCTAAGTCAGAAAGGAAAACAGAGGCACAAGGGAGGCAAGAATGTTTTTGTGCACCATATTCCCAATTTTCCCTTGAAACAAATCTAAACTAAGTTTTTCAGCAGAGCCCACTCTAATGATGGTAATGACAATCCCACTTTTCCTGCCTTCATAGCTGTGAGAAACCTGAGGGTCAAGCGTGTGAATGGTCACCCTGACAGCTGGCCAACCGCAGAGCTAACAGGGCAGTAAGCTGCACTTGGTCCCCAATGGCTGGCGCTCCCTCCCCATTCCGTGGCTCTGTCCTTTCTGCTCCTTGGCTTGATGACCCATCACCTGCCAAACTCCATCCCCTTGCCACCCTGCTGCTCTTCTGTGGAAGACCTAGCCACAAAGCCCTCCCTCATCTCCCCGATTGCTCTCACACTGATTAAGGCCCTGATTCCAAATTCCTTGAGGGCAGGCACTTTGTACATCCGATGGCACAATGCCTTGTCCAGAGAGGACATGTGCTGGCACCGAGGGCTTACACTTTATGCCTGGTTATGTTTCCATGTCACATGTTTAGGAAGGACCTACTATGTGCAAAGAACTCTGAGGAATGCTGTCAGGTATGAAAAGGACAGTCCTAATTTCCACTGGGAACCAATCAAGGAGCATTTGCTAAATGCCCACTCAGTGCCAAGTTAGGTGCTGGGTGCCAGGGATTCAGAGACAACCAGGAATAACCTCTGCCCCTCCAAACGTCCATTACCCTAGGGGGACACAATCAGGAGGGTGGTGGCCCAATCCTTCCCAAGGCCCCAGGACACACACAACAGGCTCTCAGGCTCTGAATGCTCAGTCCATACCTCTGGCTTGTGACCTCCCTTCTACAAGAGGAGGAGGATGGCCTCCCTTGGAAGCCTCAAGGAGAACCCAGATGACCAGTCCCACTAGAAGAGGGCAGACACCAGAGTAGCCGATGACGTCCGGCTCCAGACTAGGAGACAACAAGGTCAGAGCAAAGCTTCTTGGAGAAGCCAGGACTGGGGCAAGAACTCGAAAGAAAGCAGGGAGACAAACAGGCAAAGGCTGGGAAATAGCTCCTACAAGGGGGCAAGCGGCAGGAGTCAAGAATCCTCCTCAAGCCTTTTTTTCATCTAAAAAGGATTCAGAATCTCTGAGTGTTTAACATTTTCTAACTTAATTCCCTTTAGCGGATAATGGCTCTTTCAGCTCAGGAATACGATACCAAAAATAAGTGACGCTACAGAAGTACTTACTAAAAACCAATGATTTTCATGTTGTGATTGAATTTCTCCAGAGCACAAGTCTGCATTCACAGGGGATGGCAAGAAAGGAACAGCAGAGAAATACCTCACAAGCACAAACGGAAAACTCTTCATCCAACGTGACAGCACAAGAGTAAATAGGCAATTACCAAGGTCGCAAAGGCAAGGTCCCACAATCTATTGCTGCTGAGTAAATAATGCAAGCCCCATTAAAACTTTATTGTCTGCACACTGCCCAAGCCAGCCATCAACTGGCAATGGCGAGAAGGGCCGGCTCCAGGGCGTGTCTGGCTTCCTTTTTAGACTACAAGAACACTGCTGAGAGGAACAAAGGTCACTCCTTTTCCACTGACCTTCCCAGAGCCTGACCCACAGTAGGCACGTGATCAATATTTACTGACTTTTCAAAAGGAGAAATGGCAGATTTATTGAAAACTGAGCTCAAGATCAAGGAAACCTTTAAGACTAAGCAAAGGCAGGGATGCTCCAGAGGGAATCACTACTCAGGGAGATGCTGTCCGAAAGGTACTAGGAAAGGCAGAATGGCCAGCCTCCCTCCGTGCCCAGGGGCTGCCCTGCTGCCTTCACTAATCGGGCACAGGGAGAGCATCCACACTGACTTGTCTGGTAGCTACAAGGAGAGACAGTTCTGCTCAACACAACTTAGCATAAAGTTTTTCCAACCAGCTGTTTTACATAAAGAAGCTTTATCTGATGATCCTTCTGCCTTATAAAGGGTAAAAGACTTAGTAATATTTGAATTTTATGATCAAAAATTAGTGAACCTTAAAATATTTTGCTTCAAATTAGGAAGCAAAAAGACATCACTTGGACTGGGCCCAAAAGATTACTAATGATGCAAGAAAAAATGCCCACCACCCTCTAACTATACTATTTGTGCTTGTACATAGTCCTTATAAGGAAATAGATTTTCTCTTCTACCACACTCATTGACATATAATCTTTGCTCAGCCTCCTGACGGTGAAATCCTTCTCACTTTTTGGGCCTTTGGGCAAGAAGGACTAAGTGACCTTAACTTATCTATAACTTAATGAAGTCTGTTTGCAAATCCTACCAGTGGCCGGGCATCTTCACGTTCTAAGATTTTCTGAGTCTGATCCGCAGGAAACTTCAGGACTGTAGTTATGACTTTTGCCATCGTCTAAAAGAAAAATCGAAGAGGATTAACGATAGTTATCATAGAACACGAAGCCCAACAACAATAACTTGATGTGCACTAGCTAAAAATCTGTTATCCAAGCTAAGAGTATTCTTTCGAAATCTCAAAGCCATGACAAATGAAGTATGATGTGAAGATTATCAATCAAGAAAATGTGAGACAAAACTGAGCAATCTATTATTCCAATTAGATGGCAATCCTGAAAGTCTTTTGGTTGCTCTTGGGATAAAAGGTGCTTACCAAAGAGCAAAAGCTCCCTGGCACTACCAAGGTCAAATACTCTTAGCCCTTTTCATCTGGTGAAGATGAACTTTGGAAAACTGCAATAAATAGCTCATCAATTAGTAAGTCCCTTTCCTTTGGAACAATCTATCTGAGAACTGATGCAATGACAAAATATATGTTCAAAGTAATCAGAAACGGATGGTCACCCCAAGCCCAACTGAGACTCTATCACATCATAGATCTCACAAACACTTGCTACCGCATGAACATGAGCATGCTCAGAAGGGTTGGGGGGGTTTCCCAAGACATGCAGCACATCAGCCTACTGGAAATACAACTTAGATTTCAAATAAACACAGGATGTATTGCTTTGCGGAAGACAGATGAATCAAAACATCATACATGGCAGCTTGCAAAACAAGATCCTAAGTTGTGCAGATCTGAATAAATATACCGTAAGTCAGACTGTTACCCATAAGCTCCTGGAAAATTCTCCTCAAAGGATGAAACTTTCCCTATTTGGTTCTCAAGGTGAGGAGTTTTGAGGGAAACAGAGAGGAAAGAAGACACCACTTATGAAAATAAAATAACAAATTCAGTGCTTAAATATAAAATCATGCCCAGCTGTCAGGGAGGCTACGGAGACTTCCTTCTAGGGTGTGGGAAGTTGGGAAGAGATAACCTTGTAAGCATTTTCCCTTTACCACTGCATATTTGTGCAAATACAAGGGACTTCTCTGGGGGAATGTGTTTTGCTCTGTGCGTCCAGGTATATATTTGTGTTTGAGAAGATCCACTGTCTGTCATGAGCTAATTACTTTTATAATCACATGTGACAAAAATAATGCCATAATTCTTTTTTGACTTAAGCCTGTCGTGCCTGTTTTTACTCCAAAGTCAACATAAGGCCCAAGTACAATAAGAATGTCCCACAAACCAGGAACTAATATTATAAACTACAGATTTTGGCTTTTCCAATTCTCACATCCCTCAAGACTAGACTCAAAAAATATAATTCAATTCTCAAAAGATTTTTAGAAGTAGTCTAGAGAAGGTCTTATTTCAATTCTTTCACTCTACTAAGGAGAGCATCACCCTGTACTAAGCCTAAAATTCACACATGGTGGTGTCTTAAATATGTCGATATAAATATTTCAACCTAATCATTGCAGAGTTTATTTTCCTAGCACAGTCACACAAGGTCAAACTTCTTAAGAGACCATTAAAGATCCATTTAAAGGAAGATCCTTAAAAAGAGAACTGGTTTTGGTGCACTGTTCAAGGTCACAAAAATCTACTTGTGCTACTTAAATATTACAAATATCTTAAAAACATGCAACATTAAAGTGCTAGCTAACCTGTTAGGAAGGCACATACTGGACACCTGTGTATCCAAAAATCTGTTTGAATAAATGAAATGCAATTAACTATTCTACCATTTGTCAATTTACTAAACAAGTTATCAGACACCATGTGAATAGGGGAAAAAAAGACAACATTCATTTCATCAGGCTTTTTTTTTTTAGGGCACACTTGATTAATTCACTGCGACGTCCCCTCTTCTGATTACACAATTTGCTGACTGCCCAATTAGGGAGCCAGAACTCTTGCTGAGCATGACAGAAGATGCCATCTTCATGGAGACGTCCAGGCCCCCTGCCTTAGAATATTGGAAAAGGAGATTGAATTAACTGTTCTGACAACATATTCCAAGTACAGGGGGGGAGAAATGGGAAGCTAAAACAGTGGAAACTTTTCTAATCTCCTTTTCCATAAGAAGTCATTATACAACAGCTGAGAGCAGAAATGCTTTTGTTTAACCCAAAAGGGGCAAAGAGCTGACTTCTTCGATAGACATGGCTTAGATATTCAGAATCTAAGGCACAGAAAAAGGGAAGGAAGGCACTTTGGGTGCTGCTGCTCTCTGGAGAAAACACTTGGCTCTTTTAAAATCACCTACCATCAAAATGAAGGCCATCACGAGCAATAGCAATAGCAGATGAGGCAACACAGGTCAAGGAAAACGTGCATCCTGCAAAATGGGGCAGAGCTGCGGATGATGATGATATCGTAAAGGGACAACTCCTGGGCGCCACCATGTGTTAAGTCTCAGCTGGTGTTTGTCGCCACAGACAAGATATGTATGCCCAGCCAAGCCCAGCAGAGAAAAGCCGTGGCTGCTGCTTTCTATGCCAACTTGAGGACATTATAGAATTACAACAGGCCACCTTCCACTTGCAGTAGCCAGAAGAACATAATCAATAAGCTATAGGATTTACCCATGGAAAGCAAAACAGGCTTCTTCCTCAACAACTCTGGGCAGACTGTAAATCAGTAAGCTTTCTGAAGAGGCTCTGCTAAGGCAATTCTCACCTCGGGGCAGGGGGCTAAAAGGAGGGCACACCCAAAGGTCAAAGCCTTGACCATCCCCATGGCCCCCCCTCCTCAGGAGGCGGAGGCCTGATCCATTTTGCTCACTGACAAACTGAGCCGAGAAAGGCTAACCCATGTGTCAGCGCCAGAGGAGAAC